>NC_082382.1:3956991-3971991 GCF_031168955.1 Gadus macrocephalus | reverse complement strand
CGCTGTCAAGCGCCCTTACGCGCGCAGTCACGTCACACGCACCAACCTCGGCTAGAGCGGATCACAGCTGTTGTGATAGCCACAAGCTTGGCGATCATAAAAGCTAACCATTTCGGATGACGCAGACGTCCAGACGATTAAAATAATAATAATAATAATAATAATAATAATAGATCAAATTTATGTTTTGCTTTTACCAGTGCTCAAAGACGCCTCACAATCGCTTCATAAGCTAAATCATAAGAAGAAAAAAAGAAAAAAAAAGAAAAGCTAAACAAAACAAACGTAAACAAAACAAAAGTTTAAAAGTTAAAAGCAAGGGTGAAAAGGTGGGTTTTAAGGGCAGTTTTGAAAGATGAAAGAGTGTTGGCATTGCGGATGTCTTTGGGTAGGGCATTCCAGAGGGCAGGGGTGGCTGCAGCAAAGGCTCTGTCTCCCCAGGACTGGAGGTTGGTCCTGATGGGGTACAGGAGGTTGGCATCGGCGTACCTGAGACAACAGGTAGGGCCAGGTTGTTGAGGGCTTTGAAGGTGATGATTAGTATTTTGAAATCAATCCGGTATTTGACGGGAAGCCAGTGGAGGTCTTGGAGGACATGGGTGATGTGGTCTGACCGGCGGTTGGATGTGAGCAAACGGGCTGCAGAGTTTTGAACATATTGCAGTTTATTAAGTAAGTGTTTTGATGAGCCGTATAGGATGGAGCTACAGTAATCAAAGCGGGATGAAATGAATGCGTGGACCAGAGTTTCGGCGGCTGAGAGTGATAGGGAGGGACGGAGACGAGTGATGTTCCTGAGGTGGAAGAAGGCTGTTTTGGTAATCTTGTTTATATGGGGAAGTCAAGGATGATACCTAAGTTGCGGTTGTGAGTGGAGGGGGTGACAATGATGAGGATTTCTGATTTATTGCAATTTAGTTTGAGGAAGTTGTGTTGCATCCAAGTTTTGACATCAGTGAGGCAGGTGGTGAGGGTGCAATGGGTGACTGCAGAGGTGGTGTTGGTGGAGAAGTAGATCTGAGTGTCATCAGCGTAACAGAGAAAATGGAGGCAATGTTGGCAGAGGATTTGAACGAGTGGGAGGATGTAGATGATGAAAAGTAGGGGATCAAGTACAGAGCCCTGGGGGACACCATGAGTGACTGGAGAGGTGGGGGATTTGCAGTTGTTGACTGAAATGAATTGGCGTCTGTCAGAGAGATAGGATATGAACCAGGTGAGAGCGGTGCCAGTGATGCCAAGTGAGGACTGGAGGCGGGACATGAGGATGGAGTGGTTGATAGTATTGAAGGCGGGGCTGAGGTCAAGGAGGATGAGGATGGAGAGGGAACCAGAGACAACAGAGAGGAGAATGTAATTTGGGACCTTTAAAAGAGCAGTTTCGGTGCTGTGTCTGGATTCCCAATGATTAATCAATGGGAAATATGATTATTATATATCAGCCGTTCGTGTGTGGGGACCCCCTATTTATATGGCTGGAGTCTAGCTGCTTCTTACATATCCGATGTACTCCCGGTAGAAGCTAAATGCTAACTTAAGCTATATTTTTCACGTCATGATATCTACACAAACAATATGCCATATGAAAGAGACTACAATGAGTCCAACCGTACAAGCCTCATCATTTTGTGAGTTTATCTTGATTGACTATGTGAAAGAATAACGGCAATAACACCTGGTTACTACAAGGGATGACACACACGCATGCATTATCCATACGCACAAGCGCACACACTTGATTCAACAATTTAAAACCATCAGCTGTAACAGCTCATCTATTTACAATATTACATCATATCTACATTATTTCAAATGTATTCAAACGTTAACCATTTAGCTAGTTGTTTAACTCTTTACTTTATGTTTCCAACCATTTAATTTTTTTTTAAATGTGTGCATGTTTACATTGTTTACTCCATTTAAACTTCTGTTCAAATCTTTTCACTTGATTTGAGCCATTCAACTTTTCTTAAGTGAGATGTTTTAAGGTGGCTTATTGGCAATCATGAGCAAAGTGGTTCCATATAATTTTTTATTGTCATTTGTGCAAGAGTATAATAGCGTATCGGATAGATATCAGTATCGGCAGCTAGCCTAAACTATTGTATAGGTATGACTATCGGAAGGGAAAAAGTGGTATCGGGACGCTCCCACTATCCAGAGATACAAACATGAAGCCCTAAAAGGATCCCCATCACAGCGGGCTGCTCGTGACAGGCTGGGGGGATGCACACCTACACCACGGCCGTCGCCGCCGGGCCAACCTCTGAACTTCTCCCCGCTCACCCCACAGCTTTTCCAGACCCCTGCCGCACTAAGCCGAGCTTAGGAGTCAGCTGAGCCGATCAAAGACCCGCAGCCATGGAGTGGCTAACGAGAGACGAGAGTTCCCAACGACACGGGACCTCCGGCTGGGGGGTTGGGGGCGGGGCCGTCCACTGTGAGATCCTTGATGATGAACTACTCAAGCACACTGGAGGTGATTAGTGATGGGACGGCCCCCACTGTCAGACATTTTCCCTCTGGTGGGATTTGCATGATGCTTGGCTCCCATGATGGACCTGACCTCGTAGGGTGTGTGGCACAGGGCTGGGGGCAGGGCTGCACTGGGAAGATGCACCTTTTTGGCAATTTGTAGTCAACTGCAAATTAACCACACACACACTCTCCCACCACCACCACCACCCAGGACCAGGCACTTGTTGTTCCCACTGCTTTAGACCCCGTCAGCCTCGCCTCCATCCCTCCCTCCACCTCCTCCCTTCTGCTGCTACACTAACCTTACTCTAGTACATTAGGAGCGCTCTAATTAGCCCGGGTGGACTTTCCCTTCTGCTTCTCCTCATCAGGGTGGGCACCTCGTCCACTCCTTAGGTTTTAGAACAACCCCCTTCATTCAGCGGCCCAACGACGACAATACACCGATATAGATCCCTTTGTGGTTTGATTTGACTTTAAAGAAAACTAAAAGATGACACTACAACTGGTATTCAGCATTCCATTGCAGTTCTGTTGACCATGTCTGGCTGCACCTGTGTGTCCATACGTCCCACCGTCCATGTCGTTTCTCCTGAGTGCCCTGCAGATCAGTGGGGCACTGGGAAACTGAGAGGCTCTGAGAAGAGTGCCGAAAGAAATCGTTCATTGTGAGGGAAGCAGTATGGGGCACTGAAGAGTGGGCAGGACGTGGTCTTTAAATTAAGACCTAATTCAGAAGCCGGAAGGGAAGTCTCTTTGTACAGCATGGAGTTAGGCATTCATGTTATCCTTTTCATAGAAATGGCTTTTTCTGAGCTGGAGTGGGGCCCCTGAGTCCCCATGTCCCTCTGGAGTAGTCCCACCTGCTGCTACAAGCTCCTGTTTGGAGGCCCATAAAGAAGCTGACGATGTACATTGAATAGGAATCAGTCTACTGGATAAATAGTACAAGAGTCTGGGCCATCCCCTGGAATGGATGATGTTTTTCAGAAAGATTTCTTAACATTTCTTGAAGCTCATGCTTTCCTGTTGTTAATTAAGATGTCTAGCCATCCAACAATACTGTGCGAGTGGCTTGTAACGCTGGCAGATACGTTTGGCTAGGATGTTCCTCCTGTGGACATGATGCTGATGATGTGAGGTGTGTGAGTGTGTGGGTGTGTGTGTGCAGTTGAGCATGAGTCTGCCTGTGTCCACCGAGTGCCAGGCCAACATCAACAGGACTGGCTTCAGTAGGGCTGAGGGTCTGGGCGGGTGAGGTAGGTGTTGGGCTGAGAAAGGTGTGGGGTAACAGCTGGTATGAGAAAAGGGAGATTACAGCGGGAATGTCGGGACTTAATCCATGGTTTTAACGCACGTCTTATCAGCACACCGCAGGGCCGGTGTGGAAAAGACGAGCATTCCTCCAGAGCAGTGGTCTGCATTCTCCCGCCATCTGGCCCCGAACTAACTATGAACTAACTCTGAACTAACTCTGAACTAACTCAAGACTAAAAAGGAACTAACTCTGAACTAACTGAAGACTAACAAGGAACTAACACTGAACTAACTCTGAACTAATTGTGTGCTAACTAAACTATCACTTGACTAACTTTAGACTGACCCAAGACTAACCTTTAACAAATTGAATTAACTCTGAACTTAGGGTGATTTAACTGAGATGACTTAGGCTGGACAAACTCTGTACTTGTTCTTTAGGAGGCGGCGTATGGCTCGATGGGACGGGGCTCCAGGTGTGTGCCGTCCATATGGGCAGGTGGGGCAGCAAACTTCTATAGTTTTTGTAGGCTTTCCGAAAATGTTTGGTCTGTTGACATCAAATTTTGGATGATGCTGGCGATTCTAGTTCAGATTAACATGTCATGCAATGTTGGGGCAGGGCAGCTCAGCAGCCGCGTTCATCCGTACGTTTATCGCATAACCCTGCAGGCTGGGAATTGCAGGGTTTGCAATCCGACCTAAAAGACGCCTATATGGTCGTAAAGTAGTCTGCCCCCACTGTTGTTGATTCAACTCAAATTATTGCGCTAGAATATTTCGTAGTTTCTATATCAGATGCAGATATGGCGACTGGTGGTGCCCCTGTGATTAACAGTGTTGAGTTTCTGTTAAAAAAACATGTGAGAGGTTAAAATTGGAAAAGAAGTTAGCAATCAAACAACTTGGCCCACACAGACCGGACATAAACATTATCCAACAAACGAAAGATAGGGGGAAAACTTACAACAGAAGTTTCTCCCGAGCATGGTATGAATAGAAAAAATGTCTATGTGGTTAATCAAAAAGAAACACTGTGTTTTGTTACCCACGTCTACTTTATAGAGCAAGTGTCTGCACAGGACAAGGGGATTTATGGACCGTGGGTGTGAGTGATATGTGATGAAAAGCACATATATATATGTATAGATATATACATGCATATATATATATATATATATATATATATATATATATATATATATATATATATATATACATATGTATATAACTACTGGCGTTATGACCACACCCACAACTTATGTTGTGGGTGTGGTCATAACGCCAGTAGTTTCTGCCCCACCGAAATTTAGGGTCACCGCATGTTGCTACCTACAACACAAACAGCTGCACCGCCACTGAGCGGCCGGTGGGAGCATTCTACTCATCCCTCGCTGGGTGCTGAGGCATCCTCTTTAACAACCACCCACTTTGATCCTCATGTAAAACTGTATCTGCATTTAGCTACATTTACTGTCTATTGTAATGTTCAAGTGTCCTAGTATATTTTTATAACCTAATAAACCTTTCGTAAACATGCGTTATCACACCACCTGGTTACAGATCCCAACTCCCATCCCAGTCACCCCCCCCCCCCCCCCCCACACACACACACACACACACCTCAAAAGACCAGACAGCCAACGTCCTCAAAACCTTCCCCTTCTTTCTGCCCTGTTTGTGAGGGGGAAAAAGGGTTGAATACCTGAGTCATATTCACATACGTGTCACTACCTGAGCTCTTCCTGGTTCCCACACACGCTCATCCCTGCTCCGCCAGGGAGGAATTTGTAAACACAAGAGATGTCAAGACACTTGTGGCTCTCAAGGTTGTTAGTTTAGTTTAGTTTACTGAAGTAGTTTATTTTAGTTGCTGTGTAAACTGTTACTGCATCATAACAAAAATATTCCCATTGCATTCCAAAGCATTGCCAGCGGGACGGAGGCGAGCCAATGGGACTAAAGTGCGGTGCCAGTGTGGTCAGCCCTGTATGGCGGACAGCGCCTGCACAGCCTGTTCTCACACTCCCGCTGCCGTTTTATTGGCTTCTATTCCAAATATGTGCCACATAGGTGCTGTCTCGTGAAGGGGAGATCCTCTCTTCACCTCACGCCCACCGACAAACCCACAGACAGACAGATAAACACACAGACAAGCACACAAATAAGTGAACAAACACACAGAGAGAGACAGACAGACAGGGGGAAAATACACAGACAAATTGACAGACAAATCCATTAAATCGTATTTACAATTTATATAAAATGATCCGCAAATAGATAAAGTTTTATACTATCCATTTGGGTGTAGTTAATATCTCAATCTGATTCCACACTCAAAAATATACACACATTAACAAAAACACACACACACATGCACGCACACACGCAGATACACACACACACACACACACACTCACAAACACATACACCTTTATGCCTGTGAGTTGGTGGCACTGAGCCAAGCATCCCTCAGCCATCTTTCACCATAGCAACTAGCCGAGACATCTTCATTTGACACTCTGAAAAACACTGGTTCTCTTCTGGGGGGCAGATGCCAGCCAGCCAGCGGCCTGGAGGAAAGACAGGGATGTGTTTGGCCCCCTTCATTTTAACCAGGTATATAATAAATAAATAATTTCAAAATCTTTACATGTGATGGAAATAATGTTTAAAATCAGCAGTTGCACGACAACACCTTTTTTTTTATTATTGCTGGTCAAATATAGTGTAGCACAATAAAGGGTTCTTTGGAAGACACATTACTCAAGTTAGTTATGGATAATAGGGGTGGGAAAATAATCGATTCTTCGATGCATCGCGATTCTCGCTAGAATGATTCTGTCTCGATGCAGATAAATTATTATCGGAATTTGATTTAGTCTTGAAACGATTGCGATTCAGTGACATAGAAAAGAAAGATTAGAAAGAAAATATAACTGAAACCTATTTTTTGCATGCTTCCATATTGTGTTCTAATGCAAGCTGCCTTGATTACTGCATTGTTCATAGAAAGTCATATTTGTGACAAAAGCTTTCTCTCTTATGAAATATTAGATAAGTTAATTCATCTGTTGATGTCTTTAATGATCATCCCAAAAGTAGGAAGTGATTAGCAAAGTCTGAGTAGCATACCCAGACGTATATATATATTTTGGAAAATCACGCATGGAAATGTACATAAAAAAAATTGTTGCATCGAGATGCATTGATAATCGCTTCAGAATCGAATCGTTGAGCTCATAATCGGAATCTAATCGAATCGTGAGGTGCCAAGAGATTCCCACCCCTAATGGATAATGATTAAAGTAAGCAAACCTTTACAATGTCACAGATTCTCTTCACTACACTGTTACTGAGATGCACATTTATCGAGTGTCTGTTCCCTTTTATTCAGAATGGATAGTTCTAGAATTTCCAAAACTTCAGGGACTCCCCAGGGGGCTTCTGTGAAACTCTGGCCTCAGACCACCTGGAGGACCCATCCCGCCTGTCCTCCTCTGAAGGTGACAGCAGCCTCAGCTTCTTCCCCTCAGTCGGCCCCTGGAGGGCCCCTGGTACCGCCACACGGGGACCGGGCCACTCTGAGGCTGCCCATGGGAGCAGCAGCCTGGCTTCCTCCGCCACGCTGGGCTCATCCGGGACCCCGTCCCCCTCTCCACTGCCCACTGGGGGGACTGCCCTTGAGCCCTGGAAGACCAATGAAACACCCTGGCTGCTTCACGGGCCTCTGGAAGGCCAAGACCTCATGCTTCACCTGAAGAACCAAGCATAGAAGCAGGATCCCCCAGCTCAGATCATGCTTGCTTTATGGTTTTACTGTACGGAATACTGGTGAACATTGTGCAATTCTTGAAACTTTTAAAGATAATGAGAAGCAAATCGTGTTTTATGTGTTTATTATGTAATGTAAACATCTTTCAATGTAAATACGTTTTAACGATTAGATCAATTTTAGAGCAGTTGATGAGGGACCGAACCAAGCTCAAAATTGGAACATGCATTGATGATGACGACTTAATTTGTGTCGTCCTAATGTGTCGGCCAATTCATCTCATTCAAGGTTCAATATTTAATGTATTTTGTTATCATTCTAAATATCGACTGAGTACAGCTACTCTTAATTGTATTATTATTAGAATTATTTCTATGAAACAAAATCAAAATGTTTCATCTTAATAAAATCAAAATAAGCGATCTCTAACCAACACACGGTGGTACTGGCTTCAGGCTGTGAGGTGCTGGTTAGCTCCAGCATGGACTCCTGTAAATGATAAGGTGATATTTAAACCTTTAGCCCAGAGTGCTGTCACCAAATAGCATGGTTCTATGTATGTGATCAGGCCCCCCACTGACCTCGCTGGCTCTGCCCCTAGGCCCGGGTCCCGTCCCCGGGGCCCGCCGCGAGGCGGTGGTGCTCCCCTCTCCCCGGGGGGAGGATAAGGAGGCGCTTCATGACAGCAAGCTGAAGTCATCGACCAGGCATCCGTCATAAAGGCCCCGGCGCCGTCCACAAAAGAGCCTTCTGTTCCGACACAAAGTTGGTTTAGGACAAGCGTCCCACAGAGAGTGCTGAGGAGGGCAGCGGGCCGTGGACATGGAACCAACAGCCCTGTTTTTATTCATTGTTTGTTCCCAAGCAATTGTTGCTAGTGCCTTGCTCATTACCCTACCCTATAGAGTTGGTTCGTGTCTGGATTTGGGATATTTTTCTAATCTTCCATACTGCGTGTAACCCAGCTTTGACATTCTCTAGGTCGATAGAGATTGGCTGTGGTGAATTTAAGACACTTTGGGCCCTATCTTGCATCCAGCGCAATTTACTTTCTACACTGACGCATGTGTCGTAGTTTGCAACTGGCGCCAGTGTTTCCGCTAGAAGAAATTGGTGCCGGTCATGTGACCAGGAAGGTTTCATTTTACCGGTCAAATTGGAAAAAAAACGGTCGGATATTGTCCGTGTTTATTGCTCTTAAAAAAATTGATAGGCAGGCTATATAAAGAAGAAGAAGTGTGTGATCATATTTTGATTCGCCATGGTTGTTAAATACCGGTGCTCCGTAAAGCTTGCCGCCGGCTTTCGCTAGCTTGCCGCCGTTTAGTTCATAAACCTACGGTAGTCTATAGGGGTGCGTGTCTATGTTCCCCGAGTCCTATGTTCCCCTCTTTGTACGAGACTGGGGAACATAGGACCCTTTTTTTAAAAAGGGTTCTATGTCTGTTACTTTTTCCACCATTACTGCCAAATTCCGGCCGAGATAACTACCATTGCATGTCTTTACCTTTTGTGGAAGAGGGAGAGACGTCGGAGAACCTGACGCAATATATTCATACGCCGGTAAACAAACCCCGAGAAGCCCAATCCCTACGAGAGCTCCCCGCGTTACGGCCATCCGGAGGCGCACAGAGCTTTTGGCCGTGATATTATTATACAATTATATTATATACTATTATATAAAGAGCTCCGGGAGTCGCAAACGGCAACAATCACTTTCTCCTCCATGCTGCAGTTCACCCCGGAGTCGGACTGCACTGCACTGAGTTGGCCGGTTGAACGCTGATTGGCTGTTACGTTAGACATGTCACTCTGTTGAACGCCGATTGGCTGTCCTTACGCGAATGCCGCGTCAAAGTTTAAATATTTAAAAAAATTTATAGATTGCGGGGAACATAGGACCCTTTTCCCAGAAAAGGGTCCTATGTTCCCCGCTTTTCCCAAAAAGGGTCCTATGCTCCCCGGTATGTATGGCTACAGGGGAACATAGGACCCTTTTTGGGGAAAACCGGGAACATAGGACCTGCTCAATTTTGTTCTGCTCAATGGTTGAATCTCCTCGTGACTGAATGTTTGTATACAGCGCGCATGCTGTATGAGCGCAGGGTTGATGCGCTCCACTTTTTTCTGTGGAGAACCAGCGCCTTGAACATTAAGCATAAAACGAAACCGGATCGTTTTCGCCCGTTTCGGCTCCGTGTGGACGGGGCCTTATTTCCAATCGGTCATTCTGACCGGAGACATTTAGAATTTTCGGTCCTCCTCATTTTTTTCCGGTCAAAGACCGGTAATTACCGGACATCTTTTTAAACACAAGCGAACTAAACCCGTAACGCATAATACAGTCCATGGCAATGAAAGGCTATTTTAACGGGGGAACACATGCATAATAGGAACACAAGTCGATGACGATAATGCATACAATACTGGTAAGAAACAATGTTTGTTAATGTATTCCGTATATCATTAAATAGAACCACAGTTATCGCAAATCATGTGTGTTAAGTTTTCTTTGCCGACATTTATTTGAGGACTCAGTACTTCTGAAGTTGTGGAAGAAAACGCTATTCCATCTGTGAATCAGGCAATATTATTTTGCCATAATCTGAGCCATTTCAAGTTTGAAATTCATGTGGCATGCATCTGTCTCATCGGAGACTGCAAACGCGCTGTCAAAATATCAACTCGTCAGATTAAAATGCGCTCATGGCTCTTAAAGGGGATGGGAGATGGCACTCTCATTGGTTTGCACGTTACGCCCAAACCACACCTATGGGTAATTAGGCTACTTCAGACCAATCCTTTTTAGATTTGCGCCGGGCGCAAGAGTCATTTATCCGTCGGTAAAATAGCAACATCGCCATAGAACCGTCCACAAAGCTACTTGCGTTTGGCGGTTCTCACTTGCGTTTCAGACCGTTAAAATAGGGCCCTTTAAATCCAACATCCCACAATAAATCACACAACTGACAAAGTATCACATATATGTGTATTGTTTGGATTGAAACTTCAAATAAAATTATAATGTTATTATGTAGATTATTGCTCAATACTATTGGCTCAATATTATTGCTCAATACCAAAAACTGCAAAATGAGAGGGAGTGGTTCTATGTTTAGGTTCCCACCGGTCTCCATGGAGCAGTAGTGATGCGAAGTTCTGATCATTCACACACTCGGATCTTCGGATCTCGTTCATTCAAATGAATGCACAAATCCAAGAACAGGTTAACGAAAATAACAATCCACTCGCAGAAACAAGTCATTCTTAGATTTCTTCAAAAATGATCTTTCATGAAACACACATCACTATGGAACAGTAGGCTACAGAAGTCCGGCGGCGTAGTTGGGCAGTGGCAGTGGATTGAAGAGGAAGAGCGAACGGATTTGACGAAGATCCAGAACAAAAAGAAAAACGTGCAAAGCAATCATCAAACCATTCTCACTCACAACATCATAACTGAAATAAACACTAACAAGTAATTTTCTTTACTTTCTTTGCCAATATGAGCTAAATAAAACAACAAAATGGCCACGCTGAACGGCAACAACAGATAATACTATGCTACACACACAAATGTCGTAATCGATAAACAAACTCAGAAAAAGAAAACAAACAAAAAATAAGTGTCTTGTTAGTGTCATATGGCGCATTTCCACCGGAGGGTGCAGTTCGGTTCGGTTCGCCTCAGTCCGGTAGTGAGGGGGCGGTATAGCCCAGCTCACATTACTGTACGTTCACACCAAACGCGACAGGGTGACAGGATCCCATAGAAAGTGAACGTATAGACGCGTATCGGGCGAATTTTTCGCGAGAGAAAACCGGCGACAAGTTTTGATTTGTCGCGCCACACTTTCGCCGTGCACAGGCGAGTGCGTTCACGAGGATTTGTGGTGCAACAAATTCGCTCGAGTTGAAATATTTCAACTTTGACGCGAATTTCGCATGATGACAGCCAATCACATGTGACACAGCGTGGCCACTGAGTCACATGTGTAACGTAACAGCCAATCAGCGTTCAACCATCAAACTCAGTGCAGTGCAGTCCGGGGTGAACTGCAGCATGGAGGAGAAAGTGAATGTTGCCGTTTGCGACTCCCGGAGCTCTATATATAATATAATAGTATATAATATAATATTTGTATATATAATATCACGGCCAAAAGCTCTGTGCGCCTCCGGATGGCCGTAGCGCGGGGAGCTCTCATAGGGATTGGGCTTCTCGGGGTTTGTTTACCGGCGTTGCTATGGTTTCCAGTCTTGTGTGTTCCAACTGTTTATTAGGTAGGCCTATCTAATAAATCTCTGTTTATTCAATACTTCATTCACTGCCTCTTCCTTGGTCATTACAATATTATGAATATACTGCGTCGGGTCCTCCGACGTCTCTCCCTCTTCCACAAAAGTTAAAAACATGCAACGGTGGATATCTTGTTGTGGCGCGACAAATTCGACAAAACTTGCACAGCGACAGATTATGATGTGTGGCGCGACAAACCTCCTGCGACAATGCGAACGGGCGACAAATTTCGCGTTTGGTTTGAACGCACAGTTACACGACGCATTAAACCAAGAGCTACCATGGAAGTCGTTAAACAACAGTTTCGGAACGTCTTTCTCTCCTTGTTCGCCCAAGCTAAAGTTTTGCGCGACATCTCCATTGTCCAGAATAATACCTTGCGGTCGCGGCTACTGTTTGTTTGTTTTTATCCCCATGTCGCCCAGAAGTGACGATTCTGCCGACCAATCAACGGGGGGCGTGTGTAGCTCGAACTTGCCGGCACCTTTTCAGGCGTATGATGCTGCGTTTGAGTATTCTCTGCGAACCGACTCGGATATGACCCCACGCCCACACTTCAAGCGTTTTATTATTTTGCTCGGTCGTTGGAGGAAAACATGGACGCCACCCGGAAAGCTGTTGTCGCGGTAGCATTGGCAGAGGACCAGGCGCTCCAAAATAAGTAGGCTATAGGCCATAGGCAGAGATACGGACGCAGTAAGGTACTGCAGTAATACGAGTGATTGAAATTGCCATTCAAACCACCTAAGTGGTCCAAGCACAATGAAAACAGTTCATACTTCAAGTCACACTGGGTGCAGCCATCTTGAATTCTGTCTCGGATTTTTGCTCGGTCACCACTGAGTTCAACCGAGATGGCGAGTTCGCCGTCCGAGGAAAAGGGGCGTGTTTGTGCGTGTCGCTAGGCAACGTCCTCGGACCTCCGAGACGGATGGATAATAAAACGCAGCATCAGTACCCTGACGGAGGAGTACTGCGAGACGAGTGCGAGACGAGGCTCAGTCCGGTTCACACCGACTTTTGGAGGTGGAAACGCGATCTGTGCCGTACCTTTGCGAACCGAACCAAACCGCACCCTCCGGTGGAAACGCGGCATTAGTATTATTTTCAAATTTTCTTGGTGCTAGGTCATTTTCTCTTCAATTTTGTAAAATAAATCGGATCTCGGATCTGACGCCACGCCCACACTTCAAGCGTTTTATTATTTTGCTCGGTCGTTGGAGGAAAACATGGACGCCACCCGGAAAGCTGTTGTCGCGGTAGCATTGGCAGAGGACCAGGCGCTCCAAAATAAGTAGGCAATAGGCCATAGGCAGAGATACGGACGCAGTAAGGTACTGCAGTAATACGAGTGATTGCAATTGCCATTTAAACCACCTAAGTGGTCCAAGCACAAAGAAAACAGTTCATGCTTCAAGTCACACTGGGTGCAGCCATCTTGAATTCTGTCTCGGATTTTTGCTCGGTCACCACTGAGTTCAACCGAGATGGCGAGTTCGCCGTCCGAGGAAAAGGGGCGTGTTTGTGCGTGTCGCTAGGCAACGTCCTCGGACCTCCGAGACGGATGGATAATAAAACGCAGCATCAGTACCCTGACGGAGGAGTACTGCGAGACGAGTGCGAGACGAGGCTCAGTAGGGCTCAGTCCGGGTCACACCCTCTTTTGGAGGTGGAAACACGATCTGTGCTGTACCTTTGTGAACCGAACCAAACTGCACCCTCCGGTGGAAACGCGGCATTAGTGTTATTTTCAACTTTTCTTGGTGCTAGGTCATTTTCTCTTCAACTTTGTAAAATAAATCGGAAAGAACGTACGTCTTGGTGTTCACTGCTAAATTCGGGAAACTAAAGAGAGTAAAAGAAATAGACGGATATGAAAAAGATTTTTAGGGAACGTCTAATCTAAACTTTTAGGGAACATCTGAAAGATCTGGTGGGTACCTTTAATTAACCAGGTTAGGTTGCGCAATGACAATATAATTGTAAACAAATCAAATCTAATGTAAAATAAGAAGATAAATAAAGTAAAAAGGATGACTCTAATAATGTCTATAATGCCATACTAGGCTATTCTAACATAAGATTTTATAATATTAATAATCTGTTCTGTTCCAGCCTATAATCTAATCCAATTCAATAAAACAAATCCAATCTAATCTAATCTAATTTTATCTAATATAAAATAGTCTAGTGACCAGACTATATGATATTGGATTGGATATAATTGTAACTACTCTAATCAAATCCATCTCATTTCATCCCATCATAGCTAATATAATCCAATATTATAGAGTCGAATCTAATCCAATTCAATCATAGAGGATTGCCGTGGTTGTCAGACTACAGCAGCTATAAATAGGTGGAGGGGAACTGAGGCACCCGGAGAAATGTCCTGGGTACTGACATTGGGAAGTGTGTGTGTGTATGTGTGTGTGTATGTGTGTGTGTGTGTGTGTGTGTGTGTGTGTGTGTGTGTGTGTGTGTGTGTGTTTGTGTGTGTGTGTGTGTGTGTGTGTGTGTGTGTGTGTGTGTGTGTGTGTGTGTGTGTGTGTGTGTGTGTGTGTGTGTGTGTGTCGGTGTGTGTGCGTGTGTTGGACAGTTATTACTTTCCCATTGGAAGACCTCAAATCTTAAAAGGCAATGCTGCTGTCCTGCCCCTAACAAAAGGGACATTGGGCTCAGCAGTACACTGTGCACTCACATCACAAAGAAGGGCTGCGCACACACACACACACAAACATACAGGCACACACCTATGCAAAAACACACACACACAAACACATGCACACACACATGCAAACACACACACAGACACAGACACACACACAGGCACACAAACGCACACACACAGGCACACTCACACCCACACATAAGCCGCCCCACACACACACAAAGACAAACACACAAGGTTACTAAACTTCAACTGCCTTCCGTGGCCAAAGAGGGTTACAATAAAAAGTTTCCTTTAGTTTCCCTCGAGCAAGAGACTGAGAGAGCGAGAGTGAGAGAGAGAGAGAGAGCTGGGCTTGTGGTTTTGTTTTGCTCTCTTCCAGAGGTAATCTCGGCTCCTCACATCCCACTGTGCCCAACCTGAACCTGCCACCAACATCTCTGTGCGCCACTGCATCGCCCCGGCAACCAAGACAGATCATGTGGTCTGGCCGAGGAACACCCACCCTCCCCAGTCTCC
>NC_082382.1:3811991-3951991 GCF_031168955.1 Gadus macrocephalus | reverse complement strand
GTTACTAACAGTGGGGCCCAGGGCCCCACAAGTTACTAACAGTGGGGCCCAGGGCCCCACAAGTTACTAACAGTGGGGCCCAGGGCCCCACAAGTTACTAACAGTGGGGTCCAGGGCCCCACAAGTTACTAACAGTGGGGCCCAGGGCCCAACAAGTTACTAACAGTGGGGTCCAGGGCCCCACAAGTTACTAACAGTGGGGCCCTGGGCCCCACTGTTAGTAACTTTTAATGTTGCATTGTCGAAGCAATCAGTAGAGAAATACAAAAATTCAAGCGAAAACAGCAATAGTAGGCCTATTACTACTGAGTAAATAAATTAATCAAAAGATCACTAGGGGGCACTATTTCAGTTTGTGAATTTGAGACCGGTCACGAACAAGTCACTGTCATTTAAACATGGAGCAACGGCGAACTCTAAGTGGAGCGTTGAAGCAATGAATTTATTCAGTTCAGATCATTTATCAAGCCTGGAGATGATGCAACCCCAAAAGGACTGCTACGAATTATAGCCTACTCGATTGTGGACTGCAATCTATGTTTCCAAATGTGTATGTAGCGCTACGGCTTTTTCTGACTGTGCCCGTCAGTAATTGCGAAGGGGAGCGGTCATTCTCTCTTCTGTCCAGGATTAAAAATGAACTGAGGACGAAAATGTCACAAAAACGCCTCAAGGCACTTTCTCTCATGGCAATTGATGATATCGTGTGGAGGATTTCGCAAGGAACAGAGCCCGGGAAAAATGCATTTCATAGGTGAAATGCATTACTGTCAATTAATGTAAGGAACTGTTCGTATTGAGTTGTTTTAAGTCGTTTTTATTTGTGGTTGAAAGCGGTGCATTCGAAATTCCTTCAAATCGCCAAAAATTGCATAAATTATATGTTTTTTATCCTGTTTTGGTTAAATAAAGATGCATTTATTTGTAGTAATTATTGTGAGGTTGCCTTTCCTGTGCTACAAATCCTGCTGAGTTGCAGGTATAGGCCAATGACTTATTATCGCCAATAAGTGTGTGTGTATTCTGGGTGCGTGTGTTTATGTTGGAAGGGGGGGGGGGGGCCTGCGGAGTCCACGTGCCCAGGGGCCCGTTGTGTCATAATCCGTCTATGGTGTACATGCCCATAACTTTTAGGATTGATGAGTATTTGATCGTGAGAAAACATTGTTTTACCGCAAGTGAGTGTTAAAACAGAATGGATGAATGTGGGCGCGCGTGTGTGTATGTGCAAAAATAATTGATGAATGCGGGCGCGCGTGTGTGCGTCCATCTGTTTAAACACACGCAAACTAAACACGTAACGCATAATACAGTCCATGGCAATGTATATTAACGGGGGTACACATGCATATTAGGAACACAAGTCGATAACGATAATGCATACAATACTGATAAGAAACGATGTTTATAATGTATAGCGTATATCATTAAATAGAACCACAGTTACCGCATATCATATGTTATACGTTTTCTTTGCCGAAATCTATTTGAGGACTCAGTATTTCTGAAGTTGTGGAAGAGAACCTTATTCCATGTGTGAATTAGGCCATATTATTTGGCCATAAATTGAGCCATTTGAAGTTTGAAATTCATGTGCATCTGCCTTAGAACCGCCCACAAAGCTACTTGCACTTGCCGCTTCTCACTTGCGTTTTAGACCGTTAAAATAGGGCCCTTAATATTCTTTTGTTACAATATATATTTTTGTTCACTCGTGAAACCCAGTCTTTACTGTTTGAGTTTGCTCTATGGTACCCCCTCAAACCCCTAGACTCGAGGGTTGTAACACAGAGCAGCGCAGAGCAGTGTGGCTGGTGTTTCCTCAAAGGGGGGAGATGGGAAACGTGGGACTAGTTTGGCTGAGCAACCGACACACACACGGCCACCATCCGATCAAAACCCTATCCGCTTCTACCGGGGTCCGGACCTCGCCTCTCTTCCATACAAACACACAAGTCTAAAGTCTGTGCTGCGTATACGGACGCCCTTACCTTCTCGTCGTGGACGGGGTCCAGGGTGAACCACAGTGCCACAGCACAGCGTTGGCCCCTGGTGACGGCCCTCACGCCGTGAGGGTTCTCCTTCCCTGAGCCGAAGCCCACCACACGACCGCAGCGGGGGCGCACCTCGGCCTGCCAAAAGGACAGCGTTAGGTACGGAGAGAGAGTATGCACCACGGGGGCACAGGGCCAAGAGGAAATCGTTAGGTACGGAGAGAGCATGCACCAAGGGGGCACAGAGCCAAGAGGACATCGTTAGGTGCGGAGAGAGAGCATGCACCAAGGGGGCACAGAGCCGAGAGGACATCGTTAGGTACGGAGAGAGAGCATGGACCATGTGGGCCAAGAGGACAGCGTTAGGAACGGAGAGAGAGCATGCACCATGTGGGCCAAGAGGACAGCGTTAGGTACGGAGAGAGAGCATGCACCATGTGGGTGCACAGGTAGGGGATGTAGAAGCGATTACTCGCATGAAACCGGTAAGAAATAATCTAATACGTGAAGGAATTCAACACATGATTATGTTCCAAACTCACCGTGACCGTTTTACCGTCCAACATGGTGAAGATGAAATCCCCTCCTTCGAAGTCATCATTTAGATATAGAATGGCACTGCATCGAAAGAAATGATGAGTAAAATCCCGGTATTTTTATATATTAATATATATTTGTCACTCCTAAAAAAAATAGGATATCTTTATTTAATGAGTGAGTGAGTGAGTGAGTGAGTGAGTGAGTGAGTGAGTGAGTGAGTGAGTGAGTGAGTGAGTGAGTGAGTGAGTGGTCGAGTGAGTGTATATGTGCGTTCACCTGTAGTCTCTGTGTGTGTATGCCGGTGGCTCTTTGATACACTCGTTGCTCTCCGATACGAGCACACAGTTGTCCACGTGCACAGCGTGGCTGGGGTCCGTGCGATCCTCCTGGGTCTCTAGGAAGTCACAAGCAGGTCAACCTCAATAATCATGCACAGAACCTAAATACTGATCAATATCTACTGTATACATCCGTCTAAAGAAGAAGACAGACCGATTACATTCATCTTTATTTTCACTGAACAGTGTAGAAGAACTGAGACAACGAAATGCAGTTCAGCAACTAGTACAAGTGCAGAGTATAAACATATGTATAGGGTATAATCTAAATACATGATATAAGAAGTATGGACACTATTGACAGTAGAACAGTGGTGATGAATACATTAAGTAATAACAAATCATTATATATACAGTAAAAGAGTATGAACATGAGCAGCAATAGAAGTAGGTAGTGCGGATATGGTACAAGTGTATATGTAGTTCTGTTACATACAGAATAAAGTATGCAATAAGAAACATATGTACAGTAAAGACAGTTGTGTAAAAATGAAAACACTGTTGCCGTTTCTACAGTACGGACAGTAGTATAAATATGAATACACCATAGGTGCAGTTTCTACAGTACGGACAGTAGTATAGATATGAATACACCATAGGTGCAGTTTCTACAGTACGGACAGTAGTATAAATATGAATACACCATAGGTGCAGTTTCTACAGTACGGACAGTAGTATAGATATGAATACACCATAGGTGCAGTTTCTACAGTACGGGCGGTAGTGTAAATATGTGTTACAAAGATCGAGTGTTCAGTTACTAAGAAGAAGAAGGCGTGTGTTGTCCGGGTTGGATATATAAAATAGATAGTATACAGTTAATTATGGACAGTAGTTGATTCCCTCAACAGCTAGGGTTGTGCAGGTTATTTCGGTAATAACATTTCAAGGACATTCCTCCTCCTCCTGAAGAAATGCCTTGTGGGCTATCCAAGTGACTGCAGTGACCGTAGTTTGCATTCTACGAGTTAGTGGTTCACCATCCGGATTCTTTAATTACGCAGTTTTCAGCATCTGTAAACATCATTTTGGGACATACCACTAGTTATCTGGCCTACTACGGTAAGTTTGGAGTTTGGGATGGTTTGGGTTTGTCGCCATCTTTGTTTAACCCCTGGGTTCCCCAGTGTTACCGTGTATTACTGTGTGTATTTTAGACGTCGTTTTAACCCCTGGGTTTACCCTGTGTTACCGTGTTTTACCGTGTGTTACTGTGTGTATTTTAGTCATTGTTTTAACTCATGGGTTCACCATGCGTTACTGTGTGCTACCCTGTGTTACCGTGTGTTACCGTGTTTTACCGTGTGTTACTGTGTGGATTTATGTCGTTGTTTTAACCCCTGGGTTCACTCTGTGTTACTGTGTGTCACTGTGTGTTACTGTGTGTCACTGTGTGTTACTGTGTGTCACTGTGTGTCACTGTGTGTTACTGTGTTTTACTGTTTGTATTTTAGTCATTCCGGACGTACCTTCCACGGCCGATCGGCAGACCAGGTGGGAGTATGAGAAGTAGAGGGGTGTTTCCAGGCGGAAGTAGGACTCCAGAACCTTCCGCACCTTTTCGCTCATGTCGAAGAACAGCCGAGCGCTCTTCAGGGGCACCTTGCCTTCCTGCGCCAACTGTGGAAGCGGAGCATCGCAGATCAGACATAGAAGGAGATGAACACCAACACACGTCCGCAAGCAACTAGCAAGACTAGCAGGATTTCTGCCCTTCTCCCCATCGCAAAACCGTGCTTTAAACCGACCGATGTTTGCAACGGCGATATAACTGCTCTCTAGTCACATCATGATGTGAGCCTAGCCCTTAGTCTTGAACTCCTAGACTAGGCTTCACAATGGTAATAGCAAGTCGTGGTAGACTGGGCTTCGCTAGCGGCAGGCAGTGGCAGATTAGGCTTTGCTACAGCAGCCAATGACAGACTGGGCTTTGCTAACAGGAGCTAATGGCAGACTGGGGGTTTTGCTAACGGCAGGTAGTGGTAGACTGGGCTTTGCTAATGGCAGTTAGTGGCAGACTTGGCTTTGCTAGTGGCAGACTGGGCTTTGCTAACAGTAGGTTGTGGTGGAGTGGGCTTTGCTAGTGGTAGACTTCGCTTTGGACCACAGACCTTGACAGCTCTGAGGACGGTGACTCCCTGGAACAACTCGTTGGGTGAGTGGGGTGATGGGCGGCCCCTGTAGCCGTCGCCTCTCTGAGCTGCTGACTGAGAAACACAAAACAAACACATAAATCACTGCATTTAGAATTATATTGAACCCAATTAAAAAGTGCTTCCATCTTAGATGCTTCTATCACTAACCAAAATCAAATCTGCCCTTAATAAGGGAAATCATAGAGAAAGTTATCCACCAGCAACGTAATTAAAATGTTTTGGCCTTAACTGGCTGCTATGACAACTTCCAGTCAGGACTTTGACCCCTTCATAGCAAACTACTCTCATTAAAGTTGAAGATGATATAACGCTTACGCAGACTCTGACAAAAATGTGAATATTGATGCTATTGGACCAGATTGTAAACAGTTTCCGGTCATATTTTCAAGACAGAAACGACTCTTCCTCCATTGGTAACTATGTATCTGAACAAACTAACGTAACGTGTGTAGTTCCCCAAGGTTCAATCCTAGGACCATCTTTATTCCACCTCCACATGCTCCCTCTAGCGCTAATTATGCTAAATAACAACATTGCTTACATTGTTATGCGGACGATACACAAGCAAATTGAGCAGGTCAAGGATCGGATGTGTCAGAAATTCCTAAAACTAAATAAGAACAAAACTGAGATAATTGTTGTCCGTGTCAAAGATGAGCGACTGAAAGGTGACCCCCCCCCCAAAAAAAAAAAAAAAACAGGGCCAGAATTATTGGCATTATTACAGATTCAGATTTCAACAGCACTATCAGAATGTGATAAAATCGGCCTACTATCACTTGAAAAACATAACAAAACAAAGAGGACTCATGCCCAACTTAAGACTTGAGTTGTCTGTAACTTGTCCATGCCATTATAACTAGTTGGTTTGATTATTGTAACAGTCTTTTTGCAGGTCTTCCGAAAAAAGCTCGATTTTAAGACATTACACCAATTCCCAAATCACTAAAAGTACATGCATGAAAGACTATCGCTATTTGAACCCTCTAGTCTAGGCCTTAAAGATCAACTGGGACCAGTCAGCTAATTGTTTCCAGAGTGAAAACAAAAGACGGACAAACACGATTCAGCTACTCTGCATCACATAGCTGGAATAAACTTTTTGAAGGTCTGAGACTTGCTCCAACCCTGACTACATTTAAGTCGAAAACTTTTTGTTCTCCTTTACTTTCTGCAAAGTATTTTATGACATGTTTTATTTATTGATGACATGTTTTTATGTGAAGCCCATTGATTCTGCCTTATGTATGAAATGTGCTATATTAATAAATGTGAGTGCATCAGAAATCTTTTGTTGGAAAGGATAAAAAGTTTAAGGACTAAAAAAGGAAAGCAACCTGATATCATCCATATATATTCCAGGAGCCTTCTGGGATTTTATGTTGTGTTATTAATTAGATATCTTGAAAAGAACAATACATAGAGAAACAAATAGGAAAAAAAAAATGCATGAAATGTATTTAAGGCTATTTAAGGTTTTTCACTGCGGTGACTGACCGTTCAAGATTAGACCAAATCCACACCTGTACGAAAACACATTTCTTCACCATGGACTGATAAAATAATTATCCGTCCTCAAGAGAACGCATAAAGATTTAAAACGCTTACATAAAATGCCAGGCCTTACACAGTTCTAGACAAACGTAAACACACGTAGATATCTGGAGCAAGCTCAACGTGTGCAACAACCATTGCCGACAACCATCGATTTCATCGCTTTTCAGAAACTATCAACAAATCTAAACCTCGGGAGGAGTTCTTGAGAAGCTTCTTATTCACTGAGCTGATACGTGGTTTTGGTATGGACGGGAGGCCAAAACCCTGAGGAATTACTATAGTTTACAAACACCCATATTCTTGTGGACCTCACCCTTTAGAACTTTCATATAATGAATGTGTGCTCTGAAGCCAACCCTCCTCCAATGAAAACGGCCCAGCAGATCACATGACTCACGTTAGAGAGGCGGTGGAGCTCTCGACACTCGTCGTCACTGATCACCCCGTCAAGCAGCACCCGCTGGGAGCCGTTCAGCTGCTTGGAGGTCATGGAGACCTGGATGTCCTGGTAGAGCACAGGGCCCCCTGGTGGAGAGAGGTGGTCAGTAGAGAGACCGGATTCTTCATATCAGGGTCTCCATGGTGACGGCGCTCCTCTGAGTGCGACGTCGCGGAGCTCCCCATAGTCAAGTTGCGTCTTTTATGTTTTTCTCGCTTTTTAGTGCCGACTATGGCAATCAAACTGTCCCTAAACATCACATACGACCGGGCGAACTTACTGATACGGAGAGAGCGCAGTAATTCTGGCCTGTTTGACCCGAGTACGTTGAGCGATTACCCGGAGCTACTCATTGCATCGCCATGCCAACCACCGGCAGGCAGCTCTCCCACCCAACTGCCCGTAGCGGAGACGCGGTAGATGGGGAGGAGTGCAGCGAAGGCTCGGGCGTTTGGCCAGCATAGGGAGGAAGGATATCCACGCAGAAGGACTTCCGGGATTGCACCTTGTTGTGTTTCTGCGAGACATGGCTGGGGGAAAGTCACCTGACGAGGCTGTGACACTGGACGGATATACGGTCTTCCGGGGGGACCGGAGCGCTAGGGATAGCGGTAAAACCCCGGGAGGTGGAACGGTCATCTACGTCAAACAATCCTGGTGCACGGACTGCAGGATTATTTCCAAATCCTGTTCGGAAAACGTGGAATATTTGACGCTCACTTCAGCAGCCATACCATCATTTCCCCTGCAGTTCTCTGCTACTGCTACACTTGCATCGCCAGCAAATTGAACCTCCAGACCGAATAGTGGCCAAGTGTATCTTCTAAAAGGAAAGTCAGATAACCTGATTTGTCTGATTTCCATTTGTTAGCAAAAAAAAGTAATTAAACTAACCGCACTGATGTAGTATAGAATTGTACTTTACCTAAACTACTATTTAAATCTCTCTCTCTCTCTCTCTCTCTCTCTCTCTCTCTCTCTCTCTCTCTCTCTCTCTCTCTCTCTCTCTCTCTCTCTCTCTCTCTCTCTCTCTCTCTCTCTCTCTCTCTCTCTCTCTCTCTCTCTCTCTCTCTCTCTCTCTCTCTCTTTTAATTCTGTACTCGACTTGGGAAGCCCTGCACAAGAATTCCAATGTGTATGAACTGTCTGGTTTATGCACAAATGGCGAATAAAAACCTTTGAAACCTTTTGATGTGACGCCGTCTAATCGTCCTCATCAAAAAATCCTCATCATCATCATCTAGTGTTAAAGTTGTGTACGATTGAGCCCCACCCAGTGAGAAGACGGGCGACTTTTAGAATTGTTCAAACTCAACAACCATGTTCTCTCCACTCTGACTCTCTCTGTTCGGTCCACTCTGACTCTCTGTTCGGTCCACTCTGACTCACTGTTCAACTGTGTTCTGCCTACTCTGATATGCTGTTCCCCTGTGTGATGCCAACTAGCTCGGCTGGCGTGGGGTGGAGGGGTTTGGGAGGGGTATTCAGTTTCTTGTAAACTATGTGTGGTACGGGTCGGCCAGCATTATTTATTTATAGAATATACCAGTTATAGGATGTGCATTGACTAAAGATATGTCCATGTTTTTTTAATTTATAAGCTGGTTGAAATGTTACACATTGCAACTTTAACATACACAGACTAGACATAGGCTATAAAAAGAATTAGTTGCCGGTAAACCAAAAAACATTTTGTTATTTTAAACGTGTCAATATGGTGAACTATTGCTATTATACTTCAATATTTGGTCACTGTCACTAAAATAAGACTTTCATTTAGAGAAAACAGGGGTAAAATGGATGGGTGGATGTGTGTGTGGATGTTATTTTGATGTCCACCTCTGAGACAGGGTTGAATTTCTCAGACATTTAATAGCATAACGTCACGGTATGTGGCGTATTCTGACACAACAACGGTAGGCAACAAACAAAGTATCACAAAAACTCGACATACATTATTATTATGTTTTATTCAAGAAGTAGTTCTCTAAGAAGATCTCTTATCTTCATCGGCCATCATTATCTTAGGCTCAATTTGTGGTTTAAGGTCACAATGTTATTATATTTTGATTGAGTAGAATGTTTAAGACCATTCATTGTTATTTTGTCAAGAAGGATCTGTTGTGCGCTGTGGCTATTTTCATTACATGGACTTTACCACAAACCTTTGGTATGTGTTTCAATGGTTCTTAATCACCCCCCTCCCCAGGTGAGAAGTACAAGAAGGCCATAGAGTGTGCCAAGACCTTCCTCATGTTCCATCCGGAGGACGACTATCTCAAATACCTCTAAGTTTAAAATTAACTAGACATATCTGAAGTTTATTCTGGGTCGAAAGGGATTTCAATAATGTTATAAATAAAGTAAATCACATCCTAAAAATCCTATCAACAAAAAACGCTGGTAAGCCCGTACCTTTCTCTTTGTTTCCCAGAATCTTACTATGGAATTCTGTAAGTCTCCCGCCTTATAACTGACTTCAAGTCAATTGCACCACATGATTCAGTGATTAAGTTTAAATAACGGGTACATTTGATGGCTCACCTTCAGGGATGGAAGGCATCTTGTTGATGTCTGATGAGTCTTTGTTCTTCTCCTCCACCAGGTTCTCAATCTCCTTCATGAGGTTTCCAATCTCCTCTGTGATCCGAGCTGCCGTCTCCCTCTCTGTCCTGTAGACAGACAGACATACGGAGCGATACACAGTAAGAAAGAGAGGTGGGTATTTTCAAGAGAGAATCAGAGAGACCCAGAGAGAGATGCACTGAATTTGAAAGCTATAAGTTACACAGGGCTGGGAGATATGACAGAGAAATCATATCCCTAATTGTTTCAGGCAGGATCGTGATCCGCAATCTTATCAGGATTATTTTTTTCATGTTTTGCAAGTTACTGAAAAGTATAACCCAACAACTGTCCTTATGCAAAAAAATATGGCCAAAGACATATGTGATAGACAGTAGATGTATTCACTGAAAAGATCAAAGAGATGCTCTGATTGGTCAGAAATTAATAGTCTGATACAGCACTTATGAGAGTACGTATGAGAGCAGCCAACTGGAAACAGATATTCTTACATTTCTACATTTCTCATATCTGACGGATAACAAAGCTATTTTTAACAAATAATCATTATTTAGGTAGCTTTAGATCATTCTATAGATCTTGCCCACAGCACATTATATTAGGCATAGCTTCATCTATCGCATTAGCTTTACATAGTCTATTAACCAAGTCCGGCAGTGTTAACTGAAGACTGAGGGAGAGGGAGGCGACAGCCGGTCAGGTTCCAGCAGTAAACACTACTAGACCCACGGGGAATTAGCCTGCTAAGTCTGCCTCACCGTCCCCGCTTAAGGCCTTTGTTTGGTTGAAGGACATGAGCATGCTCAAAAAAACAGCTGGTGAAGATGATTCTCTCCTTCAGTACTTAGCAGTGCATTTTCGCTGTCCTGCAAAATTGCATTGTGCCATATATCTATATATCTATATATATACATACATATATATATATATACAGTGCCCTGAAAATAATCATTCACATTCAATTTAAATATGGATTCAGTCAAATTCTTCTACTTGGTCTTTATCAATGGTTTTGTCTTGCTTGTATATGAATACCGCGAGTCATCAGGTAGAATAGAGTTCTGCACTTTGACAGAGACCAGCAACTCAGTATGGCACATAGCCTATAGACAGCTGTGGGAAACAGCTGGGCTTCAAAAGATAACCTATGTAACGTCAAAGCGTAAAGGAACCCACTGTTTCAGCGAGAATCATCCCTCGATCAAAGCTTTTGTTTCATGACAACATGAAACAAACTTTGAGCAAAAAAAAAAGAAGTATGTTTCTTCTTATAGATGGCAGTCATAAAGCTGCTCTGCTACTTACGACACCCTGATCCAGAATCAGGTCATATGCAAGTGGGCTTAGCCCGTAGCGTTGCCCCACTGGTGCACCCAGTGACGATCGCTTCGTCACACACTTCTAGGGAGGAGGGGGCGTTGTATGACCCACAGCAACTTTGTGATACTTTATAAGTACCATGTTTGTGAATGAGCAGTATAATGAGCAGGGTTTTTTATGAAGAGTGACACACACCTTTGCTTTATACTATAGGTGTCCGAGAAGCCCACACCTCATCGAAGGTACCAACCCTCATTGAAGAAAGTTTGATTTTAGATGCGGCAGATAAAACAACCTCGGATGCGTGTATGAGCCGTATAACTTTAACTGCTAGAACGTCCTATGTACACCATCTCTTTGTAAAGGCAGATCGTGCAGACATTTTATCATTCACAATCTCATGTTATAATATCACACATCCAATTGCTACCCATCATATTTAAAAAAGAAACATTGGCAGAATCATGATCATTAGAATCATACTTCTGCTTTTCTCTGAGCTTCTGAGGCATGATTTCCGCTGGCGTCCATGTGTCCTAAAAAGA
The DNA here is from genome assembly GCF_031168955.1 of Gadus macrocephalus. NCBI lineage: Eukaryota > Metazoa > Chordata > Actinopteri > Gadiformes > Gadidae > Gadus > Gadus macrocephalus. Next base: position 3,940,516 of record NC_082382.1, on the reverse strand, counting down.
TGAATAAAAAAATGATTCAGTAAATATCAGAACCTTCATCGTGAAAACAGAAGGAGGAAGAAGTCCTCCATGAATGAGAACTCACCGGATCGACAAAGGCGAGGCCAAAGACCTCATAGCCGTAGTAGAGCAGCTCTTTCTCCAGCAGGGACTGCTGCATGTGCTGCTTCACCGTCTGAGGACAGACACACACCATGAGTGCATGTGCCTATGTATGTGTGCATGCGTGTGCATGTGTGTGAGAGGGCATGCATGAGCATGGCTCTATAAGGCCATCACTGATTAAATGAATTTCCTTGTATTGTAGTTATATTTCACATAGAAGCCACCCCTTAGAAATTTAATTTTATAGTGTAGGTCAACTTGTCTGGGTGTAAATACTTGTTTATACAACGGGTGGCTTAAATCCAGCGATCTGATTGGCTCCTAACTGTTGTATAATGAGCATATACATAACTGCTATGACGCCCAATCATTTTGTGAAAGTTTGCATATCACTCCGCGCCTGGAAGTAGAAACGGTTACAAAGTAAAAAATATGTTGAATGATGGAGAGGATGTAAATGTTGTTACTCCGGGAGTGAGCAAGGCGATGGAGAGACTAACGAAAGCCTAGGCACACGGCGAGTGAACTGCTCCATAGGATAAATTGCCGGCGAACCGCTCTAGCCGAGCCTTCTCTCGGAGGGACGCTAAAGTGTGTTGCATAGCGTGCATTTTGAAGGCAGCCAGGAGGGACTACTTTTTTGTATTCTTTAATAAAACAGCTAATTTGACTTTCTTGTTTTTTTTTTAAATGTAGTGTGTCTATGACTTTCGTTTTGCCATAATAGTAACCGTTGTATAAAAGCAATAGATCACTTCAGTCAGTGGTATGCGCTCATTATACCACTGTGAAGGGGGTCGCCGGCCCTCCACTGCGCGTCGGGCCGAACAACGCCCCTTAACAGTGGTATAATGAGCACATACCACAGCCTGTCGTGATCTATTGCTTAAATATATGTCTGGTGATGGGGGTGTGCTAGGGCGTAGTAGGCCTACCTGTCTGGGGGTAAGGGTGAGGGCCACGTCGTCTCCCAGGACAGCAGAGTAGTAGGCCAGGTTCTGGGTCATGACCTCGTCCTCCGGGTGGAACATGAGGAAGGTCTTGGCACACTCTATGGCCTTCTCGTACTTCTCACCTGGGGAGGGGGGTGATTAAACTGTTGATACATATACCAAAGGTTTGTGGTAAATTCGATGCACTGCTCATAACTACAGCACGCATCAGATCCTGCTTGATGTTTTAATGATGAATGGTCTCTAAACATTCTGCTAAATAAAAACAATAAAGAAAATGGAACTATCCAAAAAGTTTATGCACTTTAGGTACGTTTCGTTAAACCACTTTATTGTACTCTCTACGTTATAAAACCATGCACTGGTGCTACAATTAATCATTAAACGCTGACCCTCGTACTGTGTGTGTGTGTGTGTGTGTGTGTGTGTGAGTGTGTGTGTGCGTGTGTGTGTGTGAGTGTGTGTGTGCGTGTGTGTGTGTGCGTGTGCGTGTACTCACTGTTGTAGTAGGAGAACTGCAAGTAGTTGAAGTGGGCGGGCAGGAAGTCCTCAAAGGGCTTAGGGAGGCCAGCGGTGGTGGCTAGCTCTACCGAGCACCGCTGCTTACAGCTCAGCACCTGCATGTAGTGGTCTGCACGCACACATGGTTACACACGTAAACAAACACACACACATGGTGACACATGTAGACACGTTACAGACATGTTGCATACATTAAGACACACATTAACACGCACACGCAAATCATATTGCACAGGCTTATCAGAATGAGAATCCGAGTCAGCTTGATTTGCCAAGTATGCACACATGCAAGGAATTTGACTCCAGCAGATGTGGACTCCTTTACCACAGGCATACATATACAAAATAGACACTACGCAACATGAATAAATATACAGACATAAGGCTGCATGCTAAAGTTTAAGTGGAGCATTGGCCATTACAGATGTAGCAGTAATTATAGATATAGATACAGACAGAGAGACAGACAGACAGACAGACAGACAGACAGACAGACAGACAGACAGACAGACAGACAGACAGACAGACAGACAGACAGACAGACAGACAGACAGACAGACAGACAGACAGACAGACAGATAGATAGATAGATAGATATAGATAAATAGATAGACACACACACACACTCACTGTTACACACACATTAAAAAATACAGACACGTTACACACAAATGGTTACACACCAGTGGCGGCTGGTGGTTTTTAAAGTGAGGGAGGAAGGGGTGCGTGCTTGGTTGCCATTGGCCTGCTTGCACTGTTAAGGGCTTTTTATGGTTCCACGTTCCCGCAACGCAAGGGGGTTACGGACCCCTTACGTCCTTGCATGCACTCCTTGCATCCACCTCAAGGGCCGGACGTGCCCAAAAATCGTCACCTTCCGTTGAGGCGACGCAGCAGCAAGGGCTGTGATTGGTCCGCATACTAAAACTAGAACCATAAAAGTTCAGTACTGCGTCGAAGCGTCTGCGTGGTCATTGCGTTGCGAGAACGTGGGACCATAAAAAGGCCATTAGTGCCGTTTGGTGGCATAAGAATGTGAGACTCAAGAAGTTTCTTAGCCCTGAGGCCCTGCGGGGGTCTCACCCGTCATGGACTGGAAGAGGTCCGCGCTGTAGTCCATGTAGTTATAGCCGTCGTAGTCGTAGGACCCCTCGCACAGGACCCTGCACTCCCGGTCGGCCTGGAAGTACTCCTGCACCGCAACCTCAAAGTGCTCCGCCGCTAGGCCAAACGAGTCGTCGCTATAGTAACGCTTTCCCAGCAGGAACTCCGCCTATAAGAGAGAGAGAGAGAGAGAGAGAGAGAGAGAGAGAGAGAGAGAGAGAGAGAGAAAGGAGGAGAGAGGGAAAGAGGGATAATTTTCATAATTCTATTGTAGCAGGACAATTGCAGGTAGCTGAGGTGGGAGAGAGGGGGGAGGTTGTAGGTGTTGTGTCATTAATGATGCTACTACTGGTGAAAATGCTGTTACATCTATGACATGTTTTTGATTTGCTATTCATTTAATTATATTATAGAAGGTTCAATGCATTTGGGTTTGCCTTTCATATTCTTTTTAAAATTATTGCTATGTCAGCTGCCATTTGCCGCAATTTAAGTTCTGTCAGAAATAATTCACCTCATAGATTGAACCATTTATGGCATGAAATGCAATAGTTGTCTGGCCTTATGGTTCCACTCTTTAAGGGTGCTTCCTGCTTTAGGAATCAAAGCATGGCATACCGATTTCTGCAAACATTTGACAACTGGGAGCACAATATAATCCCCCCTAAATGGTACATCAGATATCTCAACCCATTGGTGGTGGTGGGTGGGTGGAATCCAGCTCTGCACACTTAAAATGACAATCTCCAAAGACATTGTTTTAACCAACAAAAATATGAATTGGTTGAAAGTCTGTCGAAAGTCCCTCCATGCAACAAATCAAAAGCGGTGCACGTATAGTAACGCGTTTTTATCTTCCAGCAGTGGTGTTTCCACCAGAGAGGGTATGGCGGAGCTACCGCAACAGACTCTCTCTCGAGCTCAATTGTGTGTGTGCTGCCATACAGTGTTCACCATCGCTAGCGCCAGAGAGAACCAACAGAGATCTTCGAGACTGCCACTCTAACTTGGCAGAGAGTGTCTGTGTGAGGCGGACGGCCTTAAATCGACTGCTTATCAGTGTTTGAGGTGTCACATGGCTAGAATCTCCCGCCAGAACTAGCCACGCCCATTGAGTGAGCCGTTGCCAGCAATGGATGGATGGAACTGGCTCTGATTCTTACGGCTATCGACAGGACAGGGTGTCGCGTCTCGCCCTGTTCCTTAGCTACATCACTTCCTGTGTTTCCCGCCTGTGATTGTTCCCCATAGCATTAATTGTTATATCTTAATGTATTAATATATATCGCTAGTGGGAATGCTGGAACGTTTGACACAGAGGAATAAAGACAAACTGGCAAAGAAGGAGGGAACAGACCAGGTGGCGTGTAGCAACAGGCATTGTTGCAAGGACATATATAGGAAACCACATACATCTTAAATGATCAAAGCGAACAACAGATTTTCATTTTCTCAATGAGATGTGATTGGCCGGTGAGGGAGGGGTGGTCCGTACCATATGCGGCCTGGCTTCCAGGTCCTTGAAGTCCTCCTCTCGGACCCCCGCCATCATCTTGTAGTAGTCCAGGTTCTGCTTCATCTCCACGTGGTCTGGGTTGGCAAGGAAGAAGGTGTGTGCTGCCGCCACGGCCTTGTCCAGCTTGTTGATCTATCACAGCAGGCAATGGACAGAGCTGTCACCATTGAAAGAGAAACCTTTCTTTCATTTAAAGGTTGGGTATGGAATTCTCTTTTTTGGCAATTTTTGCAAAATTACTTGAAATCCTTATCATAACCCACTTACAGCCACTGAGTTAGAAGTACTGACATGAAAATGAAACAAGTCAATCATCTGTGGAACAGGCAGGGCACGAAAAACTCCAGCCAATGATTTCCAGACCCACCGAGTGGCATTGGACAGTAAGTACGTCAATCAAACGGTCGTACTGAACTCCCCCTCCCCCGCTCCCCGTGCGTGACCCCTTTGTGCACGTACTCAAAGCTCGTGACCCAGAGCAAGCTTCTGTTTGTTGTTATCCTGCGGTAGCTACTGGAGCTAGCTAACTAGCTAATGGCTCGCTCTCGCGCATCTGTTCGCTCGTGCATGATTGCACGTCCATGTACTTGGAATGGGTGGAGTCAGAGTCAGCGTTGAAGGAGAGGGGGTAGGACCATTTGAGTTGTGTATTTTCAGAATCTGCTGGCGTTTCGCAAATCCCATACCCAACCTTTAAGGTGCCACTGAAACATCAGCTTGTTGCGATTATTTGGTTATTTACTCGTTTAACCAAAACTGAATGCATTTTTTATTTCCTATTGTTTTGATGCATATTTCTACATCACGTGCATAAGTGGGTCTACGTTATGAAGCATTATTATAAGTGGGTCTTTTTTATAATGCATTAATATACATGAGTCTAAGTTATAAAGCATTATTATAAATGGGTCTACGTTATGAAGCATTACTATAAGTGGGTCTAATGGTGTATTCCTGAATCCTCGGACGCCAGCCTTCCGAGTTGCATTTACTTCATTTCCTTTCTCGGAGCAATTATAGCATTCCCGTTTGTCTTTGTGGTTGTGTCATGAAATTGGCTCGTTGTTTATTGTTAGCTACATTAGCCTCTTTAGCAAACCAGCCCGAAAACAAACAACACAACTTTACATTGCAAGCACAGCAAGGCCGTGCAATGCATAAATTGGTGACCGGATTAAAGTAGCAATGTAATCAAGAGTGTAAAAGCATTTAAAATCGACATTAAAATGACCAACGTGGTACAAAAACAAAGAAAATAAATCTTGTTGAGAGCGTCATCACTGCTCTCGGGCTACTCTCAGAATTCCGAGAGATGAAGACAAAAAGGGGGCGTGCCTCCGAGAAATGCCGCAAGAAAGCTGGGAGATATCCAACTTCTGACTCGGAAGGATGGCGTCGGAGGATTCAGGAACACGCCATAAGTTATAAGGGAATATTACAAGTGGGTCAACAACTTACAAGTTATTATAAGTTGTTAGGCATTATTATAACCCCTTCCAAAGCGATAACATGATATCTTGGGTTTGTCATGTTAAATATTCATGTTATTTTCATGTTACAAGTGGGTCTAAGTTATTAGGCATTATTATAACCCCTTCCAAAGCGATAACATGATATCTTGTGTTTGTCATGTTAAATATTCATGTTATTTTCATTGTTATTAAGTAGTAGCAGTGAGTATGGCTAAAGTGTCATTGAAAAACACCCAATCATCCTTGCGGGAATAACAATAAGCCTTTGTTGATGACACTTTAAGACAACGCAAAGAAAACCAAAGACGATGACTTTTAGTGATCTGTCCCAAAATGTTGCTTCTTTGCGCACACAGGCACAGACAGACAGACACACACACACACACACACACACACACACACACACACACACACACACACACACACACACACACACACACACACACACACACACACACACACACACACACACACACACACACACACGCGCACACTACGAGGGCCTTCTTTGACTCCACCTTCAAGACGTGGCATGCTTCTCTACATTTGGGGGTTGTGGCATTTACAGTTCTACACACCACTTCTTAGAGCAATTGGGAGTTAGAATGAGATGACTGAAAGAACCAACAGAGGCATATTTAACGACTTTGTCCTCGTTTGGTTCATTGCACAAGACTTCTTGATATATTTATCCACTTTAAGCCCCTTAAACGTAGGGATGCCCGTTATCCTGCAGTGATTTGATCTCAGTAAGTGAGGCTTGCTAAAATAGTAGGCAATGACTTCCACTCTGTATATAATAACATTTGTACAGTAGCCTACTTTAACAGGTCTACCTTAAAGTAGGCGACTTGCAAATAGTTGTACGGCGTCCTTTTCTTGAACTCCAGTTTCACATCATCTCCGATTTTGTGCAGAGTCGCTGGGCCCAACTTCTCCGTCTCGCAGGAATTCACGCAATCGGCTCGTTTTAAGATCTTCTGGAAGAAGACGAGGTCCTCCACGGATTCAGCTCCGGGTGTGGGATCACCCAGGCCCGCCGTGGGTTCGCCGAAAGTGGTCTGGTTCGCACAGCTTATCCGACACTGTACTTTCGCCTTCCGGACAGCAGCGTTGTTCCTCAGCGCTTTCTCCATGTTGAGGATCACCGAGATCCAGTCGTTCTTGTAATATGCGTCCACCGCCGTGTCGAACAGAAAGTCATACGGCTCGGAGATAACCTGACTGCTGATCTCTGATATTATGCACAGTGGAATTAGACAACACGTTAAAAAGACACTGCGGCTCTCCATGGTGAGATAGAGTGGAGCCTGGAAGCCGGTGGGGAGAGTAGTGGGCCGGCCCGGGACAGCAAACTGCTCTGGGTACAGGAGGTGGGGTTTAAACACGGAGGGCCTGGGGCCCCCTGCTCTGGGTACAGGAGTTGGGATTCAGGCCGGGACGGAGGGCCTGGGGCCCCCTTATTAGGCTGTAAATAGTTCGTCTCCCATTAACCTTATGCTGGACTGCTCGCATTGGATTTATGTGATCCAAAGCGAATAGATAGTTTAGGAATGGGTATTTTAAAATATTGTATTATAAAATAAATAAGACATTATAGTGTATTTAAAGAAATATGTTTTTATATAAAAAATAAAATAATACTCATGGACTTCGTCAAAACATAACAAAATAATAACAATAATTAACCAAAATAACCAAATTAACCCTATGGGTAACCTATAGTAAATATACTTTAAGTATAGACTTCAATTAAAAAAATAATACTATTCAATGTTTCTTTTATATATTTGCGCCCAGAAGGTGACCTTACGTCTTGTAAACGACGGATTATGAAAGATGCCTGCACTGGCCTTAAATTTTTTATTTTTTTCAACTAACTCATAGCACGGTGATTGAAAGCTAGCTTTGGTTTTTGACAGATTTAAATACTAATCTGAAACACCCCAGCCACTGTGACAATCCCTCCCACCTTTTGAGAATGTCCCACCCCAACCTCCAGTTTTATGCAGACTGTTCGTGGCCTTAATCGGCCTCAACTGTCCCGAGTGAGAGTGATTAGACTCTAGGGCTGGGTGAGGCTGCACACTTGTTGTGCACATGGCACAAAGCCATCACCACACACACATGGAATACCTCCTTCATGTATCATTCAGTACGTTGACCTGCACCGCTTAATCTGATTAAAGCCATAGTTTGTCTATGCTCTCGAGCATGTGCACAACGCAAAATCCAATTCCAATCTAATTTAAAGTATACATGCACGCTTAATGCGACTATCAATCGAATAATCGAGGGGTCTTAATACGACTATGATTAACCCGATTCGATTCTAGTCAGACTAAGGTGTATACATGCATTTTTAGTAATCCAATCAGTCAGATTAATCAAATAAATTGATTTAGAATTATCGAATTAGTTTCATGTAAACGCATTGGTGAATTCTAACTCGACATGAACCGGATTCAAACACCACCCTGTGTCCCTGATCTGGAGGAGCACAGTAAAAGCCAGCACAATGTAGTGGCGCAGACACCTTGGTTGAAGCGTAGCAGTGAATATTTTTACATTGAACTTTAGGCCTTATGTCAACTACAGCGATTGGGAGATGGCTTGGTAAATGGTCATCTCCATGTCGAGCACTTTTTTCCTCAATAAGTAAAGTTTGGGTTATTTTGTTATTGCTATGGGGAACAATTCTGGTGACATGTTTATCATATTTTAACCGGGTAAACCTGTCATTTCTCTCTGCTTTGGTTTTTCCAATGGATATTACAATTTTGGTTTGAGGACAGCTCATCGTCCTGGATTACTGAGGACACCAGTGAGGCCGTGAACACAACATTAACCCCCCCCCCCCCCCCCCCCCCCGGAACCCGTAATCTCATAGTCAACATCCCGACCCATCCAGACCACAAAGTCTGTCGTCATGTAGATCTGTCCCGGCCAATAACAGCTTATGTGAGACCAAACTTGAAGAGCCTATTGACCTTTATGTACAATTTACAGAAAACAGACAATACTAAACAAAAAACAGACTAACATGTATAACTGATTGACCCCAAAAAGGTGCCTCTGCTAAGAGCCTAGACCAAGGAGGAGTGGTTGGTGCGTACTTTCTAGACCTGTACAAGGCCTTTGATACTGTCAATGAAAACAAAATGTTTCACAAACTTGGTAATTACAATCATTCATCACACACCCAAAACTGGATAAAATCATACCTTATGACTCTGTGCGTGTAAACAATACGTTTTCTCAATTTAAAGCATGCCCACTGGGTATACCGAAACAATAAATCTTGGGAACCATTACTTTTTAGCATATATTGTGGGCGCCTGGTCTCTGAGGTACAACAGTGGGATCACCAATTAGAATAGAACAGGCAGAAGCAGGGGTTGCGGTGAAATCAACTTATGTCATTTATTTATAAAAAGGTGCAGGGGGAAAAGGGAGGGGGCAAAAGGCAACTCAAATCTTCACTGGGTTGGCGGCTGTCGTCAGGGTGCCCTTTCTGGCTCTTCCTGGGGTGGGGCCAGAGAGAGAGAGAGAAAGATAGACCAAAGTTAGTGGGGTCTGTGGTCCCTGCCACTGACCTCTTCGCCCTAGCTCGGCTTGGGTTTCCTCTTGGAGTCGTTGGGGTTCCTCTTCAGCTGCAGGCCTTCTGTCGGGTTTCAGCACGACACAATTCACACACACCGACAAAACAGCTCTTCGGTCCACTTGAACGTAACTTCATTGATTAGGTGGAGTGATCAAGAGGGTTGGCCACAGGCCTCTTACCACGAGACTGGCCGAACGTGTCTCTGGTCTCCACACGCTCCTCCAGCCAGTCTGTCTTCAGCCTGTTCTTGTGGAGTTAAAAAGGCCCTCTGATTGCAGGGCTAACTCAGCGCACCTGTGCAGGGTAAGCTGAGTAGTACCTCCCATCCAGAACCACACCCCTTGGCTGCCTTTGCCTGCCTTTGTGGCCACCACGTGGCCATGTGGGGCACTGCTCAGCGGCTGGGCCACCACAATATATAAAATGGCCTGCCTTCAATGTGTAATGATATCAGCATAATAATGTATGCAGACGACACTGATACATAGACTCATGGTAAGAGCGCTACAGAGGTTGCCAAGAAATTAACAAAGGCAATGCAAAAGGTTACTGTCTGGTTACACAACACATGCCTCACCTTAAACTTAGAAAAACCTGTAAAAGATTGCCCCGACGTCTCAATAAATGGGCAAACAATTAACAATGTGGATAAATTCAAGTACTTAGGTGTTACCCTTGAACCAACTCTTAGTTTTAAAAAACATGTTAAAAAACGGAGAAACACACTGAAATATAACCTAGCTAACGTCAGATACATAAGGTATTCACTCAAAGTTGAGGCTGTGAGTGAGTATGTATCTGAATGCAGCATGCTTTGTTCTGTTATTTTACTTATTTTCTTCTTTCTATACAAAATTGTATGTACTATTCCACCAACCTGGCCAGGGAATACAGGTCGAAAATAGCAATATGCTAGAACCTGGCACAACGCATATTCTCTTGTTGTACAAAATTAATGTCTGTCTTGAAATAAATTAATTACAATTCAGAAAATAGTAAACACAACTTTCACAGCCACAATATACCTTAAACCTATTTCACCAGGTACATGCAGAAACCATTGAACTTACAAACACAAATAAATAGTTGGTCATTGCAAAACACTGCTTGTACATATTATATGGTAAATGGTAAATGGAAGTGCATTTATATAGCGGTTTTATCAAACACGCTTTAAAATATTGCCTGACATTCACCCATTCATGCACACATTCACACACTGACAATGGAGTTAACCATGCAGCTCGTCGGGAGCAGTTAGGGTTAGGGGCCTTGCTCATGGACACCTCGACACCCAGCTAGGAGGAGCCGGGGATTGAACTAGCAACCTTGCGGTTACCAGCAAACCCGCTCTACCTCCTGAGTTAGGGGTTTTCATTATTTGTGAAAACCCCTAACCTAATGGTTTGGTCCATAAAGTGTCATGCCTGATGCCTGTTTTCATCCCCACCCATGGGTGCGTACCCCCTTAAGACAAGCGTATACTTCCACAGGTTGTCTAATATCGCATTAAGGGTAAATGCTGACATACACAGGATACAGGATGTGAAGTTACAACAATAACGTGGTCCTACAATAAGGCGAGCATGGTGGCCATGGCCTAATGGATGTATCATAGTAAACCAGAGGTGTAGCCATGGTTTGGACATGTGGACAAAGTGGACATGCCACAGGGAAGAAATATTATCAGATAACTAAGTACTGTTCCTCTCTCATATAGTCAACAAACCACTTTTGATCTGAATGACAATAATTCTATGGCTAGTTTTTTGTAGTCTATTAACTCTACTGTACTGTAATGCTACAACTGATAGGTTAACACTTCTCATTTTCTCACCCCTCTTTAGTTACTTTGCTTCTTTTCTGAGACGAGGCAAAACATTGCTGAATGTCTCTGCAACCCTCTTGTTTCCTCTTGCTCATGACGACTGTGAAATAACACAAGCTCCACTAACATCATGAGAGACAAGTTAAAACTTCAACATTGATAGTTCCTAAAATGGAGTGCTGAGAATGGTTGCGCACTTCGTAGGCCTACAGTGCATGTGAAAGATTTACCCATGGTGACATACACAAGTGTGTGTGTGCGACACAGCCAATTTTGAGGCAGGCCTGGCTAACATGAGATTCTACTATCATCCTTACCTCCCTTCTCCTACTCCCAATCATTTGCTCTTCTCTTTCGCTCTCCAAACCTCCAAGCCTAGTCACCCTAAAGAGGATGGTGAATTCACTTAAACCAGCAAAGGTTGCTAATGCATATTTGTTACAGCTTGCCAACACCTTTACTGTCACTGGCATTTGTTAATTTGTGAAGGCCTCTCTCTCTGTCTCGCACTAAGCAGCACCAAATACAATCTTGACGATTTTTGTAGTGCTGTGTGTAGTGTAGCCACACGTTTGCCCCATTCTGAACTTGAACACGCAGTTAATTTCCTTTCCTAGCTCCTCTTGTTTATGTTGGTAGCTTAGCCATGTCATGTCACGTTGTCAACATTGGATACATGGAGCAGAACATAGTGGGTCATATGTCCGATACTTTTTGGAAACGTTTTCTTCATAAAACGTGCCAGACAGATTTTGTATACATTTTATTCCTTAGTATTAGCTACATGGGTATGCCGTCTTTCAGAACCTTTCATTAACTGCACTAAAGAGAGAAAAACTAGTGCAACCTTATTCTGAAAATGCACTTCCGAATGCATCTCTGTCCCCAGCACATTTAAAACCAAACTGCCCATGCATTTAGATCTAATGGGGAACATTTCGGAGCATTGAGACGTCGGCATAATGAGGCCGGTGTTGTGTCGAGATCGGTTCTATTTCATGTAGGCTACGCCGTCTAGGCTTCGCCTTATGGGCTTGTCCCGTGCGCGCGCACCTATCAGCGTGGGCACCGCCCACATTTCCCACGGTATCGTGTCTATATAACGCGGTGTATACCGTCGCTCATCCTCCCTTTTCTTTCAGCACTTGTGCTTATCAGTGAGAAATTGAGAACTACAATTAAGAAGATGAGAACTTCAACACGGATCTCCCAAGCCGGTGGCAGCGGCTCGGGCGAGGCCGCGGACAAACGGCCCTTTTCAGGGCCACCTGAGAGCGCTCCTAGAGCTAGGTCCTTTTCAGGACTCCTATGCGCCTCCTGTCCCGCCTCCCTGGCACCGGGTGACGGGCACTTGGCGTGCTTTTGGTGCCTCGGCGCCGACCACGCCGCGGCTGCTATGGCGGCCCCCGTCTCCTGTGTCGCCTGCCGGGAGCTGCCTGAAGAGGGGATCCTCTCCAGGCATCTCTTCTTTTCCCCTGCGGTGGAAATGGCTGACGCCATCGACCTGTTCGGACCTGACGTCGACGATGGCATCATCGACGCCTCTCTGGACGACGTCTTCGGCGACTCGGCGTCCGGTTTTTCCCGCTCTCGGGTTACAACCGCCACCGTCATACAACACGAGGGTCCGCGCCGGATGACCGATCTCTTCCGGGAGATCATGGGTGAGGCGGCGGCCATCAAAGGGATTCCCATGCCGGTCCCGCCTCTCGCCCCCGTATCTGACGATATGCAGGGCGAGTGCTTTCGCACCCCATCTTTTTCCCGGCGGGTTACCCAGTGCCCCTTGTACCCGCCTTTGCAGCACTTGTTTATTGCTGCCGGTGAGGACCCTTCGACCCTGAAGGCTCCGGTAAGATCCTACACGGATTTCACCAACGTGGAGGGGTGGGCCGATACTCAGGCGAGGGGGATCCCTCGCCTGGAGCCTCCCCTGGCAGCGCTTCTCTGTCCGGGCGCCGGGCTCCTTAACGAAAAGCCGCTGCCCCCCGACCGCCTCCAGAAGCAGATTGTCGGCCTAACGGACAGGGTGTCCGTTTGTGCCTCTCAATCCGCGGCGGCGGTCAACAACATCGCCCTGCTCTCCTCTGCCATGGTCTCCTTGTCGGCTGACAGGGAGGCCTACGGCCCGGAGGAAGCCGCGAGATGGCTGGCGGTTTCCCGCTTTTCCAGCGCCATCCTCCAGCTATGCCAGCCGATAGCCGTTTCGGCCGGCCAGCATATGGCGTGGGCTACCATGATTCAAAGGGTCATATGGCTCTCCCACACTGCGGTGCCGGAACGAGAGCGGGCCAGCCTCGTCCAGGGTCCACTAGCGCCGGATGGCCTATTTGGTCCCAGGTTCTCCGAGGTGCTCGCGCACCAGCAGTCAGTCCGTGAGAATCGTTCCCGGTTCGGGGCGATTCTCACGGGCTCCTCCCGCCAGCAGGCTGAGAGGAAGCGCGGTCTAGGCCGGTCCCAGCGTTCCATGGGATCGCCTCCGACTCCAGCCCCGGTGCAGCAGCCGCAGCCGCCGCGCACGGGGAGAGCAGTAGCGCCACGGACCGGGAAGTTCCGGACGCTTGCTCCTACTTTTTCTTTCCCTATTAAAGAAAAGAGTAAAGACCGTTCGGCCGAACGGCAGTACATGGTACCTAAAGAGCGATATTCCCCAGGCCACCTGCGTCCTACGCTTGTGGTGCGCTCCTCCATGTTGCCTATTTCCCCCTCTCAGCCCGGTGGCTGTAGGGTGACGGTCGGACGGCGTGTTCACATGGCCTCTGGTTCACCTGCTTCTAAGAAGCGGCGTCCCTTGGAGCCTCATGGACGGATCAGAGACTCGTTGCACGAGCCCGTGGATACGGCCGCTTGTACCGGTCTCCTGGTTCCCCACATTATAGGTGAGGAGATGGGTCCGCGCGCTGTGGCTACAGCCTGCGGACAGCGCATGCGCACAGGTGCTGCGGCCGGACGGCTCGCTCCCTGTTCAGCGGGCACGAGCGCGACGTCTAGACAGCTCGTTGTTTTTACAGCTGCTAGTTCTGGTACGTCTCCTACGCTCGCTGAGCCTCCTCCCTTTCGTGGGAAGCCCCCCTTGGTTCACACGCAGTGTGGAGGCGGTAGGGGCAGCTGTCAGCTGTCGGCTCGCCCTCTCTCCAACCGCTATGCGTGTTGGCAAGAGCGGTGCGTTCTGCCATCGTGGTTGGACACCACGTTGAGATGGGGCCATCCCATACAGTTCAAGCGTCGTCCCCCACCCTTTATGGGGTTGGTGGAGACCACGCTACGGGACCCGGCTGCGAGCACGGCTCTGGCAGCAGAGGTGGCACGTCTCTTGGTAAAGGGGGCCATCACTGTCGTTCCCCCCCACGAGTCTCACCTAGGTTTTTATTCCCGCTACTTCCTGGTTTCCAAGAAGTCAGGGGAAATGAGACCTATTCTGGATCTTCGCGTGTTCAACAGATTCGTTGCCACGAGGAAGTTCAGAATGCTCACGGTCGGAGCATTGTTCCGGTGTGTGAGAGAGGGCGATTGGTTCACATCCCTGGATCTCAAGGATGCTTACTTCCACGTCCCTGTTCGGCAGGCGCACAGGAAGTTTCTCCGCTTTGCCTTTATGGGGATGGCGTACGAGTACCAGTGTCTGCCGTTCGGCTATTCCCTGGCTCCGCGCACCTTCTCGAAGTGTGTGGAGACGGCGTTGGAACCGCTCAGACGTCAGGGAAAGAGGATTCTCTTATACCTAGACGATCTGCTTATTCTGAGCAACTCAGAAGAGACCGCGAGAAGGGACACCATGTTGGTGATAAACCATCTCTCCTTCCTGGGTTTTGCCATCAACTGGGAGAAGAGCTCCCCGCTCCCCAGCCGGCAGACAGTCTACTTGGGGCTTTGCCTAGACTCAGCCACCATGATTGCGATGCTTTCGCCTCCTCGGCGAGACGCCATCCTGTCGGCGCTCTCCCGTTTTCACGTTCGCAGAAACGTGACCGCACTGTCCACCATGCGCCTGTTGGGGCTGATGGCAGCTGCCCACCCCGTGGTCCCCCTGGGTCTGCTTTTTATGCGCAGACTCCAGCGGTGGTTTGCTCGCCAACGGTTGGACCCCAGGCGACACAAGCTCAGGGTGCTCCTCGTCCCCCGTTCGGTGTCGCCAGACCTGGAATATTGGAAAGGACCCTCCGCCCTTTCTCAAGGGTGTTCCCCTGGGCAGGGTGGCGTCCTACGTAGTGGTCTTCACGGACGCCTCGTTGACGGGTTGGGGAGGAACGTGCCTCTCTCACTCGGTCGGAGACGAGTGGCGCACGCCCCCTACAGCACACATAAATGTGTTGGAGCTCGACGCTGTGAGGAAAGTGCTGTTGCATTTCTTTCACCTGGTGCGCGGCCGCCACGTTCTGATCAGGACAGACAGCGTGTCGGCGGCGGCGTACATCAACAGACAGGGGGGAGTCCGCTCCCCTGCTCTCCACCGAAAGGCGGTCGAGCTCTGGCTTTGGGCTCATCAGTATCTCCGCAGTCTGAGAGCCCTGCATATCGCGGGCGCCCAGAACTTTGGGGCGGACCTCATGTCTCGAGGCGGTCCCCGCCGAGACGAGTGGCGGTTACATCCCGACATTGTCAGACTGATCTGGCAGAGGTTCGGGACAGCGCAGGTGGACCTCTTCGCGTCCCGGGAGAACACGCACTGCAGGTGGTGGTTCTCCCTCAGCCCTCGGGATCTTCCCCCGTTGGGGGTAGATGCGTTGGCACACACACCTTGGCCGCGGGCCCTCTTGTATGCGTTTCCCCCGCTCCAGCTGATCCTTCCTCTTCTGGAACGGGTCAGACAGGAGAGACTGTCCCTGATATTAGTGGCCCCGGAGAACCGTTCAGCTATGTGGTTTCCAGAGCTGGCCGCGCTCTCGCGGTCGGCGCCTTGGCCAGTACCATTCAGGCCGGATGCGCTTTCACAGGCCCACGGGACGGTGCACCACCCGCCCGATGTCTCGGGACGGCTGTTGGTTTGGCTCCTGAGAGGTTGATCCTGCAGGGCAAAGGTTTGCCTGAGACGGTTATCAACACTATTCAGAGTGCTCGTGCGCCTTCTACTTCTTCCCTCTATGCGGCGAAGTGGTGCGCCTTCTCTAATTGGTGTGAGACGAACCGCGCTGTCCCATCTCAATGCGAGGTGGGAAGCGTGCTTTCGTTTCTGCAAAACTTATTGGAAAAAGGTTTGGCCTTCTCCACTATCAAGGTCTATGCGGCAGCCGTTTCGGCTGGCCATGCAGGCTGTGATGGTGGACCGATCTTCAGCCATCCACTGGTCAAGAGATTCTTGCGTGGGGCTAGACGGGTTAGGCCTGTTTCACGCGTGCTTACACCACGCTGGGATCTCCCCACCGTGTTGCGCGGATTGTCCAGGGATCCTTTCGAGCCTCTCTCTCAGGCCCGTTTGGATGCCCTGTCATTTAAGACGGCGCTCTTGTTGGCCTTGGTTTCTGCCAAGCGGGCCGGTGAGCTAACCGCTCTGTCTGTCAGCCCGAGTTGCTTGTTGCTAAACGAGGACAGCTCCTTTGCGTTGCTCAGACCTAATCCTGCGTTCCTCCCGAAGAACATTAATAGTTCTTTTCGGTCGAGGGATATTGTGCTTAAGGCTTTTCACCCCCCGCTTCATTCTAGTGAGGCGGAGGCGGAGTTGCATCTCCTGTGCCCGGTTCGGGCGTTGGCTATGTACGTGAATCGCTCTGCAGCGTTCCGCTCCACACAACAGTTGTTTGTGTGTTATAGCGACGCTAGCAGGGGCCGCGCTCTCTCTAAGCAGCGGTTTTCTCGCTGGGTATGTGAGGGTGTTTGCCTAGCCTACTCTCGGCAGGGCTTGGCGCCACCGTTGGGCGTTAAAGCTCACTCCACACGGAGCGTGGCCGCTTCAACGGCTCTACTCAAGGGCGTTTCGGTGGAAGACATCTGCGCGGCTGCGTCTTGGTCTTCCCCCGGCCCCTTTGTCCGTTTTTACATGTTAGACATGTCCAGGGGCTCACTCGGCAACTCTGTGCTAGAGTCCGGGACCCCTTTTACGGCTTAAGAATATAGACATGTTCTTTAAAGCGTCGTGGTTGGATTTCCTCTCGCCGGCTGGCGAGTTGTACTTGATTACCAGTCTTACTCTCCCACCTTTTTTCAAATGAAAAACAGGCTAGGGGTTTTTCTATTGGCTCGCCAATTGTCTGGTGGTTTTGTTTACCAGTATGGCACTCCCGCCGTTTTCTTCAAATAAGAAACGGCCGAGAGAGTCCCATTATTGGAGAGCCGAATTCCGTAGCTCCGCCCCCGGTGGTAGCGGACCTAATGGAAACCTAGTTGCTCTGGTTTTTTCTTTTCCTTTCATGGGTTCCATGAAGCACGGAATAGAGCCGGAGTCTTTACAGACTCACTTTTTTCTCCCTTGATCATTGCCTTGCTTGATCTAGGAGGAATTAGTTTTTTATAAAGCTGTTGTGTTTTACACTTCCTTGGCTTTTTTAGTCTTAATGTGTTCTGGTGACTTAGGTCTTTTTGACTGGGGTCCAGCAGGAGTACATTGATCGGGCTCCGCTCGCAGCTTCACCTTAGCCCATAAGGCGAAGCCTAGACGGCGTAGCCTACATGAAATAGAACGATAGTTATGTTATTATAACTCTAGTTCTATGATTGTAGGCGTAGCCGTCTAGTTTCCCACCTGCTGTACCCTCCAATTGCTGAAAGAAAAGCTTGGAGGATGAGCGACGGTATACACCGCGTTATATAGACACGATACCGTGGGAAATGTGGGCGGTGCCCACGCTGATAGGTGCATAGTTTGAATTTTCATAGGTGCATAGTTTGAATTGTCCCGTGCGCGCGCAGGCGCGCGCACGGGACAAGCCCATAAGGCGAAGCCTAGACGGCTACGCCTACAATCATAGAACTAGAGTTATAATAACATAAATATCGTTTCCCCGTCGAGATGTGTTTCCCCTAGTCCCCGCCCCCGTCCGAAATTACCCGAAGATACCGTTCCCCCTGGGGGAACGGTATCTGACAGTAATATTCCAAGCTGTCAGGATGCGTTCCCCCTGTTCTAAATGGTCAAATTTAGTGATATCAGCCTGAAAATCACAGCACTTATCTGTTGTGGGGAAATAAGTCAGCAGTATGAATTTCAAAGATGTGTGAGCCTCCTTTCCTATGGAACAGAGGGGGAACAGTATCTGACAGTATTATGAATGAGCACACTTCCTTCCAAAAGTCCATAACATTCAAAATGAAAAGTCTCTCACAAAAATAATATTTTTTATTGATAGAAATCTACAATACAACATCTTCAGATTAAACTCGCTAAAGAAAGTCAGTTTTGAACCTTAGCTCTCTCCAAAGTGCCTCTGTGGTACGAGCACAGCAGCTCGTGGGCGAGCTTTTTGTGTACGCGCGCTTCCTTCGCTCTTCGGGTAATTTCGGACGGGGGCGGGGACTAGGGGAAACACATCTCGACGGGGAAACCGATCTCGACACAACACCGGGGCCAACGTCATCTAGCTGGCTTATATAGGTAACACATAGCTAATGATGCTGCTCGCTAGAGAAGCGACAACAACCCACGAAATTTGAGAGACACTATCAAAAGCTTCATAACTTACCTGTGTTTTCGATTGTAACACGCCACTCATTTGCTGTTGTTGATGTTTTTGATTCCGTGGTCATGTTAAAAAGACGGTTGATGAATGCAATCGAGTGACGAGTCACCGTCACCGAGCCGCACGTGCGGGGACGAATCAAATCATGGATCTATCCCATTGGCTAGCTAGCCCGAACAGCCATATTCTCATTGGCTGTAAGAGCTGTAGATGGAATCGGATTGAGTTATTAGGGTGTGCGGCGCGCACTTTGTGCAGAGATGCGTTCAGGGAACGGAGTGTACTTCAGGGAAAACCTAAGTGTTATACCCATAGAAATGTTGAATTGCTATATCCCTATTCCCAGCGATTTATTGGGGGGGACATTTTGGGCATATCTGAACATTGGGGGGGACTTGTACCCCCCCCCCCCCCAATGTATATGGCCGCTACGCCTATGTGTAAACATTGTTTGATTTCTTATGCCATGTCTTACAATAAGATGGTCGAGGTCAGACACGAACCAGCGACCCCATGGTAAAGTGGCCGACGCTGTACTGCTACACTTCATGGAAGTAAGTATATTGCCATGTGCAGATTATCCTATATTTTGAGAAGGAGCAGACTTCCATACGTGGCAGATATAGTGAGCTAAGTAGGTATGGTAAAATGGCTTATTAACTGGTTTACCGGAAGTAAACATATAAAAAGCAGAATAGTGTCTTCAGCATCAGGACAAAGGCATGGAGAACCTCAACCAAGAGGTGGCCATGATGTTTGTGAGACACTGTAATGAACCTTCCTTGTGGGTTGCATTCAAAATCAAGCTAGCTGACAGTTTGACGGCTAAAGAGGTCCAAGAAAGGATTGGCGAATACCACAGGCAGAGGAAGTCCAGGCCCAGCAAACCTGCAGCGGAACGCTCTGCCAGACAAGCAGTTGCTGTCACGCCACGTCCTGCTACGCGGTCCACTACCTCCATCTAGTGGCCACTTTACGCCAGTGGTCCTTCTCCTCACACACCAGGTTGCAATCATCAAATCACCATTCCCTACTTCAGCCGGAGATCTCCTATCAGCTGGCGCCAGTTCGTCGTTACGTCTACACAGTCAGTATCGGTCTTACCAGTATTCTTGAAAACTCTGTCTCTAGCCTGAACCCTTGATAACCACCTCTCTTCCTCTCTAGTACTTCCCCCGCCATCGAACCCCTGCCTGCCTGACTACCCGCCTGTCGAGTCCTTGCCTGCCTGACTGCCTGCTCGTTACCGGTCTGTCGCCAAGCCCCTGACTGTCTGATCGCCCGCCTGTTACCTGACCCCTTGCCTGTCTGACTACCCGCCTGCCTACCAATAAACCCCGTTTCCCTTTACCCCGTCTCTTGCCTTCCGTGTTCTGCACTTGGGTCCCCACGTTCCGTACCCTTAACAGTTACTACAGTGAGCATTGGCATGCAGGAGATAGGTGGATCTGAGCCCTAAGTTATGTTGCATTCCCACAAGCAGAGTGTGGGTCAACCCCAGGGAAGTGCGGAACTTGCAGAATTGATGCGATGGCTGAGATGCTCAGTAAGGCATTGGGTTGTTTAACTACCCCTGCAAGACCTTCTGACTTTCGGGGTTACAACCCCTCAAATCAGAGAGGAGTCTTAGCGGTTCTCATGGTACTATAGCCCATTGTCAGCTACAGCGCCTGTGTTTCGTTTGTCTCCAGTGAGGATACATGAAACATGAGTGCCCTAACACGGCCTCCCCTGCAGCCTGGCCTGCCCCTTCCACCACTCCACAACAGGAAAACTAGACGGCCTACATTTTAAGATGAAGTTTAGTGTGGGTCTTAAAGGAAATCCCTGTGATTTACTGTTGGTATAAATCAGTCTGCGAGAGTCTTCTCAGTCATCAGACTGTCATCTTTTAGAACACACAGCATTTAAAGAGAAGCAATAGTTTGTTTTACACACATATTGTTAATGGATATGAAACAGTGAACTCCATGTTAGACGCAGGTTCAATGGCATGTTCTGTGTGTGAGGCTGTAGAACAGAAGAACAATGTCACTGGCATCCTGGACAATGATGTTCAGCAAGACTTGGATAATGTCCTGATCGGATGTGGAGGGAAGAGAGTCCATCCGAAGAGACTTTGTGATCTGCAGCTTGAAGCGTATGGATGTACAGTGAACGTGCCCACACTAGTTCCCGGTCAGGTGGATGAGTTCATCATAGAAAAAAATTTAATCAAGTATTTGACACACAGTTTCAAGGATTCAGATGTATTCTAGACAATGACTTCTGAGACGACTGATGTTGGAGGGCGTGATGAATTTCTCGGTTGAAAGGTGAGGCTGTGCCCAACCTCATAGGAACGTCAAACTCAACCAAGTTGTGACACTCTTGAGAGGAAAACCTGGTTTGAGGAAAGCTCTTGGAAAAATCACGTGGTCCCCTGGGCTGCAATGTGGGGGTTGAGCCGACAAAGTCTAATTAAATCCCAAGAAGGGTTCTTGTCGACAGACTGGTGACTCCTCTGTGGTGAGATTGGTGGGTCCCTATGAAGGTCATAAACCCCACTGATAAGCAAAAATCAAGGGGAATGCTAAATTGGCAGATGCGTACCCCATGTCTGGCTGTTTTGGAATTTTAGCCTGATGAGCTTTCATGTTTTAAGTCCAACAGCCAACATATCACAGAAGAACAAAAAGCAGACCTGTCTGACATGGCAGAAGCCCTAACAGAACGTGGCTTGAGTGACTTGGATCTAAATTTGTGTCAGATCACAGTAAGAAAGAGATGCACAAGCTTGCAACTCTGAGAAACAGTTGAAGTCGTTCCTGGGTCTCGTTGGCTACTACCAGAGGTTTATCCCCCGGTCCCCAGGCTACGCCACCCTGGCCAGCCCCCTCCATTATCTGATGCGGAACGCTCTACCCGACGATCAACAAACAGCTTTGGAGTAGCTACTTTGACGAGATTGACGTTTCACCACCCCACCACATTGAGTTATGAACTGATTATCCCGGAGGAGACCGGTGATTCGGGAGCTTTATTTTAGGTTTCTCCATGGCCAAGATGCCAAACCTCTTTCTGTTTTCTGTTGGGCTGAGCCTAGGGCTTGTTCATTTTTGTTAATAAAAGTGCCACTTCAGCTTAAATTGACCATTGACTTAAACCGTAACTAATACTAGAAACATTACTAATAATGGCAATTAATAAAAAAATATAAAAAATTATGATTGCATTTGTTAAAGACATCGATTTTTCTGTCATAACCAGAAATAAAAAAACACATAAAATATAAATATCTTTTAGCAAATCTGCAAAATTGTGACAGATTAACCAATGCTGGAGTAGAGTATAACTGGAGACCTGACAACAACTTCTGGTCTGCAGAATCTGACAATATGTTGAACTGGGAGTAATCACCTTTTACAAAGAATATGTGAAGTAACATGGAAAAGTTGAGAACATAAATAAGGAAGTATACTAAGAAATGTACTGAACATGTAGGAATATGTTGACTTCCTCCTAACAAAGGGAAGAAATCTGTCATGTTTTGATGACCAATAAAAAATGTCAACAAAAGTACTGAAGTTATCCATGTCATTTGTTTTTCGACACAACACAGCAGGAATGAAACCTTGTAACTTCAGCAAAATACAAATTCAATATTTATAATACTGAAACAACTATGTTGACATATGCTCCAATGCAACACACAGCCTGTACTTATTTTGAAAAAATACTTTTTGAAAACGAGTTCTCCAATGAATATAATAAGAGCTGTGTCCCCATCTAATAAAAAAAACTTTAATTTTCCACTATTTAGTTTATTATTTATGTATATATTTGCCAACACATTGTTTACTGCAGAATAATTTGCATTCACTCTCAAGACAGGAATCACAATCCCTGGATATAACTGAAAGCAGCATGCTACTTTATACATGGAAGGCTTTTCGCCAGCAGCTGTCTCAAATGGTTCTGGAACTTTCTGCCAACAAATGAATAAAGGATGGGACTAATACAAAAGTAAAGATAAGCAATGTTACGTGTGACTTGAAGTGCATAACCAAGCCTTTGCATTTTCTCACAGGATGTGGACCCACCAAAATAATAGTGCAATAGTAAAACAACATTATATGGGGTCCAACACAGAAAGAATATCAAAACAATGAAAAAAATCATCCTCACTGTCCTGAACTTGGCGTTAATTCTTGTTGATACTACAGTGATAGTGACCCTGATGTAGCAGTAAACAATGGCAGCCAAAGGGAAGAAAAAGAAAAAAAAGAGCTGAAGGTATATCCAGAAAGCTTTCAAGAAAGACATGTCAACAAAGGTGTTCACCATAACATTGCTGGGATATTCTTCGCAGAACTGCTTGTTGTTCAAGTCAGTGAAGACATTATACAAAATAATTGGTTTAACGCAAGCCAAACAACTAAGAAGCCAAACCCCAGTACAACAGGCAATTGCATAGGTCTGTCTTCTCAGACGTGATGCAACAAGGGAGTAAACAACTGCAAGGTGTTGGTCAAAGGTCAGCAGGGTTAGAAAAAGGATGGAACTGTAGAAGCCCAGGAAGTAGGCACTGCCCACAATCTTGCACATGGATGTGCCAAAGACCCAGGTGGAGAGTTGTTGGTAGATGCCCCAGAAGGGAAGACTGCTCATGAAAATTAAATCAGACACCACCAGGTTTAGCAGGAATATGTTGGTCACGGTTGTCAACTTTTCAAACCTAAGGAACAAAAGGAACAATGTTAAAACTTTGTGTAGCACTGGACACTAATTCAGTGTACCGATACGTCTGAAGTACGAATACCTGAAACCCAGTATCATGCTTTTCCGTGCTCAGTCACATTCTAGGGTATTAAAACCTATACCATGTTGACCCATTCACTTTGGAAAAGCAATAGAAAAGTTTAAATATGCTAATTTATGATACAGTTGGGAACGGCTGTTTTTGGTTAGCTATGACTAAATAACAATGGAATTATTTGTATTAATTATGGTTTGGAAAAGCCATAGCCAGCGATGAGCTTATTGAGTGAAATGCTGTGAAAATGTTTGTCCTATTTGACTGCGCCTGCAAAACATAACCTGTCTTACCTATTGAATCAGGAATGACATATCAATCTTTCCCTAATAATCACAAGCTGTGTGACACATGGTGTAATTATGGCTCCACCCCAGGTGAGTGAATTCAACGCTTTCCAATGGCAGTGAAACTATTAGCAGATCTACCCTTCTCTTTCTCTTTCTAGCTGTTTTTCGAATTCTTTCCTAACCCTAAATCCTATTCACAAAAATTTGCTCATCAAATGTATATAAATATATAAACAAATTCAGCTGACCTACCGGTAGATAATTATCAACACCAAACCATTCCCAACCAGACTGAGGAAAAACATGAGGAAGTAGAGCACAGAAAGCTGGGCCCCGAGGGAGTTGTCATCCTCTCTTTCACACATGTGCACCGGTCCCACACTGTAGTCGTCTGTATTGAGGCTATAAATCCATTCGTAGAAGGGAGTCGTAGTGTTCATATTTAATGCTGCTTGAAGAACCTGTAAACACCATTTGGTTTGTCATTAACCTGGTACTTTTACGGAGAATCAAAAATAGTCAAGTCATTGTACATACAGTGAACTTTAGTTACTTACATTCTAAGTACACTTTAAAATAATGTCATTGTTAATGAGGCTTTGAACAAGCTGTTTGTTCAACATGTATGACTGATTTAAAATCAAGGAATACAATTGCTAGTAAATTATAAGAAATGTATTTTGGGGTTCAAATGAACTTGTTAGTATTAGCATGAAGAATTTTTGTTTTCATCAGTTGTCATTGTCATTTAATGTTATTTTATTATTTTTCCCATGAATAAATTCTGAAATTTACATTTCAAACTAAAGCTTCTCTGCTGCACTGGCAGATCATGTTTCAATTGGATGGACGGGAGGCCATTTTGTGAATTTCCAAATATACATCAGTGTTTTAGAAGCTTCCTCCTGACCAACATTTTCACAACATTTTGGCCTATGCTCAACATGATTTTCTTGGTCATTTTGTTCCATGATGCAAAAAGTATATGTGCGTAAACATTTTATAAAAAGTATAAATTTGAAGAACTGAACATGAACTCCTACTACTGTGCATTCTTTGCATTAACAGTGTTGCTGTATGATGTAAGGGTATTACATTTGACATGCCTAGTCAATATATTCAATGAATAACGGTAGAAGGAACTATGTCAATAGAAGTTGCACTCTTCTGTAGTTTTTTCCCCGTCATTGAATATTAAATCAAATCAATAATAATAGGGCATACATCTTACATACATCCGACAAGCACCCCAATTGTCCTGTGTGCACGATTTATGTCATTGCATTGTTGATTTTCCTTGTTGATCCTGGTCGCAACCAATGTGTTATTAACTGTAAGATTATACTTATTAATATATGTAAAGCTCACTCACTCACAGCATAGTAACACATCTAACAACAAAAATAATGAACAATTTAGTATGCTCATCTAGTAAGTTGTTTATTGATATTCAAACACATTTGTAATAAATTACAACCATCATTGTTCATATTTTTTTTTACCATATCTAATACTGTACAGTGTATTATCTAACTGGATTCCTTGCTTATTATTCATTCATTCATGTTAAAATACAGTCAGTGAATGTTTTTTTGTAAATAACCGATGGTTCAACAGCTCACAAATTAAAGTTATACTATAGCGTTAAAACTAATAGTGTTACCCAATTTCTTTATGAACTTACCTCAAAAAATGAATCTGGGTAGGCTGCCGTCTGAGCATAATGTTAAAACTCCAAGATCAGCTGCAGGACATAGGCCTCAAGCGGAAGTAAGAAGATATAATTGTGTGGGTGTGTATGAATGTCTATATCGGAGTTGGAAGGATTGCAACTAAATTAGTCATATCTTCCCCAGACACTTCAATCCTGCTTCTGTGCCTTAAGGTAAAAGCGTTTTTGTTTAAGGCAAAGTTTAACCCTGATGTGTCTATCCCCATGAGACATCCTTTGTCAAGACATCCATGTAAATTCTCTACATCAACAATTCACAATGGCCCTGTTCCAAGAGAGAAATATGTTGAGCTGTTTTAAAAGTCCCTGGTCACCCAAACCCGTCATTCGCCTCAGTTTAGGTCTGCTTGCGTGTGGTTTCAATCCATTTAGCATAGTCAAAGTGATGCAAAAAATCCTAGTAAATCAGTTTGTCTAAACATAAAAGCCTAGCTGTAACTGAATGGTATTAAGGTGTAATATCTACAATAAGGAGTGACCTCCCAATCACAAACATTTGCATACCAGTCCCGGCCCTTTACACCACATTCTGGCTCTGCTCTTGTTAAGTACCAAGAAAGCACAGGTAGTAGACTAAACGATTGAAGAGAAGTCTACTACCCGTGCCCTAGTACGTAAATGTAAATGTACTAGTGTTCAGTGTATAGAATAATACAATTAACAAAATGTTTGAGGTTTCCTTCCTGTTTTGGTCGGACACATTCAGAATCACTTTAATGATGCTGTTATAGCCAGCCTGCTTCATGCATGCGCTTGGAAAAATTAAAGTTGAGCAAGTGATACGAAAGACGGCAAAATAATCCACTTTCCTTGACAGCAGTCATTTTATACTTAGCAACGGTGAATTATCAAATATAATTCACAGCCAGAAGTTGTAAGGGCCCATGCAAGTGAACGGAGCGTTCCGCGGCATTGAGAAGAGCCGTGTAATAAGACCAATATAATTGCTTTCCCAGAGGTTAGACCCGGTTGGACCTAGTAGATGTCAATTAATGCATCGTATCATAGTAGATCATTTTCTTTAATTTCTTCAAACTTTGATGGAACGCTTATAAAAGCATTTTGAATTTAGGAACAAGTTTCCCCGTTTGGATTTTAGTTGGTGTAGAAGACCAACCCATATTTGAATAAAGGGGTTGACTTTATTTTGCATCCATCTTCCACATATGTTGCACACATTGGTTGGTAAATTGAAAAGGGTTAGGTTTGGCCAGCTCAATCCATCCTCTTTTTATAGGAACACTATGACTCAGAACATAGGAACAGGAAGTTAAGAAAAGGGTGAAAATAAATGTTTTTCTTCTTTTTTTTGTGGAGAGGAAGAACAATAGGAAAACTACAAGGTTGTGTTCTTATGTAAGAAAATAATAGTTTGTCCTGTCTGAATACCAAAGGATCAGCAAGCACTCGATGGGGAGATCCGACTCAAGAGTTTAATAAATAGGGTTATCGTTCTTTGCTTTGGATTATTGGATAGGTTCTCATCTGTGTAGAATTATTTTTGACATCCATCCATTTGGTGTTAAACTTTATTGTTTTTGTCTTTACTCTTATCACCTCTTTGTGGATATTTGGACTTTGGATTGAGATCTCTGGTTTATTCCATTAGAAAGACTATGCTGCTGTATTCTGTTCTTGTTTTCATTTATTTCTGCTATCTTGCTGCATGTTTTAATTTAAGAAAACAACAATCATTGTAGTTGTTTTCAATAAATTAAGACCCTGGTCCCCGCCCATTCTTAATTGTATTAATAAAATTAGCAGGCCATAGTCCCAAAGCAACCGTTAAAACATTTATTAGAATGGCAACCTGTACCAATTCAGAAATAACTTCTAAATATAAGCACCTTGTAAGCTAACATAAAACAACCAATTGTTGTTACGTTTTTAAAGCTTATAAAACCATAATAAACTAAAGCATCTTTTTGTGGCATTACCAACAATATATTAAAAGCCTAAAAAAAAGTGAATTATGATCAAATTTTTTAGAATGGCAATATATAGACCAGTAGTAGTTTCCAAGCAATACATCCATATTAATGTTTCATTCCTTTCCTGCAAAAACTTTTGTAAAAAGTGACTTTCACCACAACCTCACCCAGGAATAACCACGATCGCAGGCAGGGAAACTTCTTCACAAAACTGCATTACATAGTAGCGTAGCCTACTACATGTCTTTGGAAACATAAATCGTCTAAACAACTGTTACCAAAGATGTTTTGAATGTACCCCACCCTTGTCTGAATATGTGAAGAGACAACAGGGCTGTGTGTCATGGAGGATTTTCCATGAAAGGAAATGCCTCAGACCACTTCAATTATGACAGAGAATATCAACCTGTTACCATTTAAGAGATAACCATTAAACATTACTAACATTTGACACATGTTTGCATCATCTTTGTTTTGAGCTTTGCCCAGCAGCCGCTGGTTGTGAGATCCCAAGGACCCCTTGTTAGATGCCTCATCATTTAGCTTCCTTTAGTAACTTCACTAACGAGCATTCTGCCACTGAAAAAGTGAAGACGCGGTCCTGCAAGGGCATGGAACTGTTGAAAAACATGATTGGTGCTCCCTCTGCATACATTTTTTACTTTGTTTGGAAGTCTTATCAATCCTAGACACAATATCTCAAAGAAATTGCAACAACACAGCACAAAGGGAAAATGCAGGTGCGAATGTAAATCTCAACAAAACGTGTTTCCTGCCACACAGAATACAGGTCCTTCTAAAAAAATTAGCATATTGTGATAAAGTTCATTATTTTCCATAATGTAATGATAGAAATTAAACTTTCATATATTTTAGATTCATTGCACACCAACTGAAATATTTCAGGTCTTTTATTGTTTTAATACTGATGATTTTGGCATACAGCTCATGAAAACCTAAAATTCCTCTAAAAATTTCAAAAAATTAGCATATCATGAAATGGTTCTCTAAACTAGTGTAACAGAGTTAAAAATGTAGTGTATTATTATATATGATTCTCGCCAAAATAAAACTGCCGTGGTTAATACGTGTGAATGGGAGCCACCCGTGGCCATATGGTGTACTGCAGATCTGCCGTGTTTAGTTCTGTGCTGCGTGGAAATCTACTGCGTTCCTACTAGATCAGAAAAGCCGTTGCTTTTGATCTGGTAGGTTCGCTATGTAAAGCACTGTACCCAATATCAGTTTTCTTAAAGTGAATTCATGTTTAAGTTGATAACTTCGATGTATCCCATGTGTTATGTTATTTTCCATTCACTGTTGCGATCGTACTGTAGTTTACATGTTTTAGAGAAAGTTTATTAATACTTTTCTTATGACCTTGGGTTTTACATGCTAAGGCTAACATGACTAGCCGTAAACTCCGCTAGCCACGTTCATACATTGAAAGTAATATTACTCTCTTTCTTGCTTGTGCAGATGCTGTATATGTACACCGATTTCTGATGGCAATTATTTGATTTATTTTACAAAGGTATGTGGCTCCATAATGTAAATAGGTTTTAATAAAGTGCTGTAACTGCACTTGGACTATAGCTATGCCCATTCATGGGAAGTTAAATGTTTTGTATGTATTTTCTATTACTACTCGATGAGAAAAGCCGTTGCTTTTGATCTGATGCTGTATATGTACACCGATTTCTGATAAAATAAAGGAAAGAAAATTCAACAGTTCCGCCTCCGTCTCCCTGATGCTTGACCATCGTTACACAAGCTATTAACCTAATCATCTGAATCAACGAATTAACTCTAAACACCTGCAAAAGATTCCTGAGGCTTTTAAAAACTCCCAGCCTGGTTCATTACTCAAAACCGCAATCATGGGTAAGACTGCCGACCTGACTGCTGTCCAGAAGGCCATCATTGACACCCTCAAGCAAGAGGGTAAGACACAGAAAGAAATTTCTGAACGAATAGGCTGTTCCCAGAGTGCCGTATCAAGGCACCTCAGTGGGAAGTCTGTGGGAAGGAAAAAGTGTGGCAGAAAACGCTGCACGACGAGAAGAGGTGACCGGACCCTGAGGAAGATTGTGGAGAAGGGCCGATTCCAGACCTTGGGGGACCTGCGGAAGCAGTGGACTGAGTCTGGAGTAGAAACATCCAGAGCCACCGTGCACAGGCGTGTGCAGGAAATGGGCTACAGGTGCCGCATTCCCCAGGTCAAGCCACTTTTGAACCAGAAACAGCGGCAGAAGCGCCTGACCTGGGCTACAGAGAAGCAGCACTGGACTGTTGCTCAGTGGTCCAAAGTACTTTTTTCGGATGAAAGCAAATTTTGCATGTCATTCGGAAATCAAGGTGCCAGAGTCTGGAGGAAGACTGGGGAGAAGGAAATGCCAAAATGCCTGAAGTCCAGTGTCAAGTACCCACAGTCAGTGATGGTCTGGGGTGCGCCATGTCAGCTGCTGGTGTTGGTCCACTGTGTTTTATCAAGGGCAGGGTCAATGCAGCTAGCTACCAGGAGATTTTGGAGCACTTCATGCTTCCATCTGCTGAAAAGCTTTATGGAGATGAAGATTTCATTTCTCAGCACGACCTGGCACCTGCTCACAGTGCCAAAACCACTGGTAAATGGTTTAATGACCATGGTATTACTGTGCTCAATTGGCCTGCCAACTCTCCTGACCTGAACCCCATGGAGAATCTGTGGGATATTGTGAAGAGAAAGTTGAGAGACGCAAGACCCAACACTCTGGATGAGCTTAAGGCCGCTATCGAAGCATCCTGGGCCTCCATAAGACCTCAGTCTTATGCAGTGCCACAGGCTGATTGCCTCCATGCCACGCCGCATTGAAGCAGTCATTTCTGCAAAAGGATTCCCGACCAAGTATTGAGTGCATAACTGAACATAATTATTTGAAGGTTGACTTTTTTTGTATTAAAAACACTTTTCTTTTATTGGTCGGATGAAATATGCCAATTTTTTGAGATAGGAATTTTGGGTTTTCATGAGCTGTATGCCAAAATCATCAGTATTAAAACAATAAAAGACCTGAAATATTTCAGTTGGTGTGCAATGAATCTAAAATATATGAAAGTTTAATTTTTATCATTACATTATGGAAAAGAATTAACTTTATCACAATATGCTAATTTTTTGAGAAGGACCTGTACAAGCAAAACTGATGCAAAATAAAACCTATTGCCGTCTTTATATATATTTAGATATTACATTTATTACACATTTTCTGCACCTAAGTATGGCTCATGTCAGGAGTATACTCTTGTTTGGATTGCTAAATATTGCGTCTGAGGAGGGCGTGACAAATTAAGATTTTATAATGTTTGTCACCGCTGTGTCCTTCATATAGGTCTGCACATTAGGTGCGCACACAAACACAAAATATATTCTTCCTCAGGTAAATGTAGAAAGTTTAGGACCACAAAATCCACCCAATTACTCTCCAAAGCAAAAACAAAACAATGTACGATTTATATTGTTTATTGACTACTTTCATAATTTATGGC
This sequence comes from Gadus macrocephalus, assembly GCF_031168955.1. Lineage (NCBI taxonomy): Eukaryota > Metazoa > Chordata > Actinopteri > Gadiformes > Gadidae > Gadus > Gadus macrocephalus. The sequence continues at coordinate 3,909,526 of NC_082382.1, read as the reverse complement.
AAATTTTGTTTGCTGAATATTAAATGTGTTAATATATAAACATGTATTTTGAAAAGCGTTTTTATTTTATTTTACACATTAGAGAGCTACACAAGGTTAGTTTGTGGATCTTCAACTCCTGTTGTTCTGCTGTACATCTGTGAGGCCGCGGTTGTACTCGTTCAGCTGCCCAATGACAGTCTTGGTCACTAAGCCATAGTTGCTCTCCTGGGCTTTCGACGCAATGACTAATATGGACACTGTCAAGGAAAGATGTCCACACACAGAAGCTTAATAATAATAACAATCATACATAATAATCATTAATGTTGAAGCAAGTATTAAAACTGGTAGTTAAAAGGGTTAGGGTCAAGGGTTGTTAAGATAGACGGTGTAAATGAGCAGAAGAGCAAGATTTTGAAATGTAACCCAAATGACACCCTTCCCTCTCTCCTCCCTGCGTCACTACGTTTCTTTAAAATTAGACGGAGAAGGTAATGAATTTTAGCATTATCGTCACATTTAAGCAACTGTGACTGACAGGCAAGACTGCCAGGACCAATCAGCGAAGAAATGCCCGGATTGGTCAGAAATAAGCCGTCGGTAAACGTTTTTATCCTGCCAAATATGCTGTGTAAAAACAGCACAACTTTTTCCCGGCATGGTCCGCGCATTCACACTGACCGTGGTTATAAACCGGCTTCATCTCGCACCCCAATTTACCCTCCCGGACCCTACAAATATTGGCAGTTTCATTTTGATGAAAATGCGATTAGACGGCTTTGCGGTTCCAGGGGCAGGACTTGGGTAGAGGTGTTGCTGCGTTGTCTCTACAACAGAGACAACGCAGCGATATCGACATGAGTTGTTCTAACTGGAGAGACGTTGAAATCCGCAAGCTGCTGATCATTTGAGAGAAGGTGATGCAGTCGCATTTAATGAAGACGTTGAAAGATGCGATCTACAAGAAAGACGCAGAGGAACTTTCCTTACGAGGCTTTTGAAAAAAAAAGGAAAAAAAAAGAAAAAACAAACATGTGGTCAATAAAATAAAGAATATGTTGTCATTTTTTGACTTGTAAATAGTTAACCGCGTTTGTAGCCTACACTCAGATGTATACTCATTCTTGCACAAGAGTGGCTTGAATAATAAAAAAATTAAAACATTCAGAGTATGCAAATTATTCTAAAGAGTTCAACCCTCCGTGCGTAACCCCGTCTTCTCCAGTGAACCGAGAAATGTGTCTCCCTGATGAAGGGGGATTTCACCCCCTGGGTTTTACACAGGCTAGACAGTGGCATTGCAGGGCGGGCCAAGCCGTACCGGCTTGCCATTGTAAAAATGCATCATCTTCATAGGCTTAGCATTTATGACATTTACACTCAAATAAAGAGCTTATAAAAGTTGGCTGCAGCACTTTTATGTATAAAGTGAGACCACATAGATTTGGCTACAATATGAATGTATCATTACCTATTCAAATACAAGAGAGAGGAAAGGGCCATGTCTCTCAGTGCCCGATTAGAAGACTAGGGAAAGATGCAGTCTAATTACTAATCCCTATCTCCATGACAACCTAGCAGTAGCAGGACATGCAGAGGAAGAGGAACGAGTGTAATGAACAAGGATACAGTCCTTCATGACGAAGTTGTTCTGCTCCAAGTGCTGCAACTTTCTTTCCATGTTTGCCAACTGAAAAAGAAATGTCAAAACCAAGAAAAATGAAAAAAACACAAGATGAATCAATAATACATTAAATATATTCAAAACACTTAGTCAGTAGGCCCATTATTAGACATGTACATACACCGATATCATACTTGGTATACAGACACACACGCATAGGTTGTCCCAGGGCCTGAGTTTAATTTCAATGCTATGTCGCGGTTGTTGCGCATCATTTGATAGATTCCCGCAAATCTAGCATTTTTAACGAGGGAAATCCAGAAAACATTTAGAGAGCAAACATTATTTGACATCACTCTAAATTGCCCCGGTGTAGAGTGCAGGACTGGCCGTAACGCTGCATTAGACGGAAGCACTTCCTGGAAGACACCTGGTGCACTTACCTCTATCTCCCTCTCTCACTGACTCCCTCCCTCTCCGTCTCCCTCCTCCTCCCCTCATCATTCCCTCTTCCCTCCCCTGTCTCCCTCTCCCTCCCCTCATCATTCCCTCTTCCCTCCCCTGTCTCCCTTCCTCTCCCTCATCCTTCCCTCTCCCCTCCCTTGACTCCCCCCATCTCTGTCGCCCCTCCCTCCCCTCATCATTCCCTCTTCCTCCATCTGACTCCTTCTCACTCATGCTCCCGACTCGGAAACAAACCCCCTTCTCTTTACTTAACCCTCTTCTCTCTACCTTGGTTTCCTGACTGGATTGCTGACAGAATCAGCCAGCAGATGGCATTTCTATGAATATATTATGTGTATGATCACTCCAGCAAATCACTAGATTAATGTTATTGTTGATAAATGTTTGTGTAAAATATAAAATGAGCTTACTTGAGCATTTGTCTCGTTCTCTTTGAGTTTCATTTTCAATACTTCATAGTTCTTGTTTAATTGTAAAAGCTGTCTCAAATAATCACGTTGTTGAGTCATTGAGATACTGTCGTCTTGCAGTGTCTGGAAATGGAACACATATATAGAAAACAGAACAATAAACACACACAATAATTCTCATATAATGTTAGAACTGTTATCAACACTGATAGCTTGGCTAATAGCAGCATATAGAAACAGTTTATGCAAACAAAAAACTAGGGCCTATTTTATAACATAAACTAATCAATGGAATGCATAGATCAGCAGCAAATTGAAAAATGAAGTCAAACAGCAGTTCCTTAAACTAAATAGGACAACTTGAAGCGATTAGTCCATCAATATAATAATAATAATAATAATAGATTCAATTTATATAGCGCTTTTCACGTATAGGAATACGTGGAGGAATATAGGAATCGATGTGTGACTTCGTATCTCCCTGTCGGCTGTAATGAGCCTTTACAATACGGTAGTTCTGTATCTTTAGATGAAGAACTGTCAGTGCTAGTGAAGGCTCTTCTTTCAACTCTTTGTCAATTATTTTTATTTGATAAGGCATGTATTGCTGTCTGGGCAAAGTGATAGCAGGAAGTAGTAGTGTTACGTGGGTGAAATAACCTGTAATCTGTGAACCCCGTATTCTCTACCCCAGACTAGGCTCTCTCTATGGTGGAGAATACGGAGGCGTCTTGTAAAAGGGGTTATTTTAAAAGGGGTTAACACTACGAAATCAAAAATCCATCCTTAACATCTTACTACAATATAATAGCAGGCCTGTCGAAAGTTGGTCAGTGCGCATGTGCCAAGCAGCCTGCAGCTCACACACACACAGCACACACAAACGCACACATACAAGCACGCGCACACACACACGCGCGCGTGGGCTGACGCAGACGTTTCAAGACAAAGGCAGCGCAGGACACTGCATACATACACACTGCACACACGCACGCACACACATGCACGCCAAGCAGCCTGCAGCTCACACACACACACACACAGCACACGCAAATGCACACAAACACTGCACGCACACGTGCAAGAACACACACGCGCGTGCTGACGCAGACGTTTCAAGTCAAAGGCGGCGCAGGAAACCGCATACACAAACACCGCACACACATGCACACGCGCGCATTGAAGACAACAGCAAGATCGATCCCGCATCCCGCAATGTCTTGCAAAATTGATATCTCCCTTTCCGCCCTTCAATCTGTTCTAACGGCGTCGCGGTCGACAGAATCTCCCAGGTAAGACGTTCTGTCTATAGCAGGGGTTCTCAAAGTTTTGACAGCTGAGGGCCAATTTAGGAAGTCCGGCAATCCTCGCCGGATCTGCCGGTAGCCCCGGTGGGGAGAGCTCGGTTGCAGTCCGGCAGCTCAGCTCCGGGAGTACAATCCCTTTCTCCTCCATGTCGCGGTTAAATCTGGACTTCAGAGAGCCAAGCCAAACCTCCTTTCCCCCAATTCTTCTCAACCATGGCCGAGATAACACCCAATACAAGACTTTACTTGTTGTGGAAGTAACAGAGACGTCAGACGTCCGAAGAGCACATAGCTTTTGGCCATGATATTAGATATTAAATTATATAGATACCTAAATATTATATTATTATTATTATTATTATATATTATAGTATATGATATAGAGCTCCGGGAGTCCGCAAACGGCAACATCACTTCTTTTCCATGCTGTTGGTCACTCCTACAGCTCATTTGTCAATGGGAAGCAGCTCATTTGCATCAAAGCTACCGACACCATAAACAGTGCAGTCTGAAGGGACTGAAACAGAGGGGAATAGCGGTAGTTGAGATTTTTTTTCCTATAGGCTATTTTCAGCATACAGCTTCAAAAACATGTTTTCTGGAACTCATTTAACATGTTTACTTGTTGGGAAAGCACCATAAAATGTCTCCTTTAAGAGTAATTTGTGGTGATGTGGTTATAGCCTAAATGTTTATATTATGAACACCGAAATTTGTCACATTATCGACTGCGTTTTCCACGTTATTATTATGGGTTTTCATAACAACTTGCACGTGGAAACTCCAGCATCAATAAACACTAATTAATAGAGCTGTCAAGCGATTAAAATATTTAATCGTGATTAATCGCATTAACGTCATAGTTAACTCACGATTAATCGCGATTAATCGTAAATTATTTTTCTATGCTAAATATCCCTTGATTTCTTTGTCCCATAATTCTTCTCATTTTAATTCTCTTATCAACATGGTGAAGTGCATCGGCTTGCCTTGTGCAAATGATTTTTTATTGATAACAACATTGGCATATACTGATCAAAACAGGACGATATAAAAAAAGATTCTATAGTGCAATTAAACGACTGCTTTGAACAAATGTCATTTGAACATAGCAGTCAGGCTACTGCTTCTTTGTTTTGAGCCAAAGAAAAAAAAAATATATATATTTTTTTTTAAATAAAAGAATTGCGTTAATCGCGCGATAAATTTTTTAACGCCGTTAAAATTGGTTTGCGTTAACGCTGTTAATAACGCGTTTAACTGACAGCTCTATTTAACCATAACCATAACCCGTACCTTCTTCCTGCTCTCGGCTGTATTTTTCAGGGTGTCCAGGTCACCGAAGGTGAGTAGTTCAGCCTTCATTGAGACGATCTTCTCCTTGAGGGTGCCCAGTTCCCCGGTTATCTTGCCCTCTAGCTGTTGGACCTTCTCCAGGTCCTGCTGAAGCCTGTGGGACTCTGCACGTCGATAGAGGAGAGCAGGGAACAAGTGGATATAAAGTGTTGAAATATATCCTGTGTGCTTATTTAAACCAAAAACAAATGAGTCTTTTGTTGAAGCCCGATTCTATCAAAGGCCTAGATTTTGTAGATTTTGCTATACCCACAATGTTGTGAGCATGCATGCACCACTAAATTGTAATGTTTATGTGTACTGACCAGTTGTTAGTCCCCTGGCAGTCGTCTGGGATTGGACGACCTCCTTCTCCTTGTGGGACAGCACCTCGTGCATGCTCTTCAATTGACCCACCGTCACCCTTGCTATCTGATGTAGGCTTGAAAGGTTCTGCCAGACACAAAGAAGAAAAACACACACAGCAAATAAAATGATATCTAAATTAATTATAAAACATACACTTAACATGTTCTCGTATTCTACATCCATAAGTCTACTCTACATGTACTACTAATGGATGTTTAATGAATGTCTTAAAGGTCCCATGGCATGCTACTTTATGGATGCTTTAATATAGATATTAGTGGGCCCCTAATATAGCATCTGAAGACGTTCCCGAAATTCAGCTGTGCAGAATTGCAGCCACATTGAGCTTTCCCCAAACACGCCGTTTCGGTGTCTGTAGCTTTAATGCAAATGAGGAGGAGAGAGGCGGGTCAAGGAGGAGGGTGGGGGTGTGGCCCTGAGCAGCTTGCGGCCACGGTACCATGCGCTCTGTTTACAGTGGATGTATCGCAATGGCGAGGCGCACACAGCCAATTGGCAGTGTTCTGTAAATATTGTAGAACACTAGAAAGAAGTGTATAACACTAGTGCTAGAGTGTTTTTACTCACACACACACAAACACACACACACACACACATATGGCGCTCGCACGGTCGTAGCTCATTGCCTCTATCGCAATGGCGAGGCGCACAGCTTTTGGCCGTGTTCAGTAAATATTCTAGAACACTCCGGGTGCTCTGGCGGGAGTCCCGGGGCTCTATATGTTACTACGATAATAGCAGGCCTGTCGCACCAGTTATCAAGTTGGTCATGTCCACATGTGCCAAGCAGCCTGCAGCTCACACCCACACACACAGCACGCAGAAACCTTTTTGGTAAAGTTGTTGTTTATGAGTTATTATGAGCAATGTTGTATATGAAATACACCATACACCGTAGCGTTATATTATAGGTGTCCGTGAAGCCTAAAGGGCTGATTATGGTCCCACGTTCAAGCAACGCAAGGGGGTTACGGACCCGTTACATCCTTGCGGACCCTCATTGCGTCCACCGCAAGGTCCTGACGTGCGTCTCCCAAAAATTGTAACACCCCGTCGAGGCGACGCAGCAGCAAGGGCTGTGATTGGTCCGCTCACTAAAACGTGACGCGTCGAAGCGTCTGCATGGTCCTTGCGTTAAACGTGAACGTGGGACCATAATCAGCCCTTAACCCTCACTCAGCCGCAGACATTAAATACCCTGCTGCTCAGACGGAGCTCCACCATCCAAACACACTGTGGCGTTATACTATAAGTATCCGAAAAGCTCAACCTTCTCTAGGCCTTGTCGACCGCTGAGCAGACTGAACTCCATACGTCCACACACACCGCACTGCCGGGGCCCCTTGGTCGTGACGATGCAGCAGAGTGGAATGTTCACGGTTTTCGGTTCACTGACTCTTTAACCAAATCTTCCACAACTGGGCCTTTTACTGCCTCCACATCTTCCATTTGGAAATCCTTGTCTCGGCCCAAGTGATTCTGCCGCTCATATAATCTCTTCTCATCAATTGACTGGTTGCCGTTTTTTGATGGGTGCAACGTCCCCGTCTAGTGAAAGTTTTGATCTTTGATTTTGATTTTAGTTAAATGATGCATCTGATTGATAAATGTGGTGTTTTTCTATAAGTAATTTAGTTGAGTTTTGATTGATAAGATTGAACCCTTTATCCCCTAGGCAGCAGTCGCAAGGTTGGCATGCCACGAGAAGTATGGAAATGATTATTAGGTACTATTCACAAAATATCTGTGGGTCGTTAAAAACCGGTACCCATACCGAAAGTTAATCGGTCGCTACTGGCTGGTTTAATTAGGTCCCTTATTGCGCTTTGGTTGAAGCAAAATGTACATTTGCATTTTTTTTTTTCCTGCTTACCCGGGACATGTTAATGGGTACAAGCCAAATATAAAGAACTGTTATCTAGCCTTCTAGCCATCTGTCTTGAGTTTGGCGAAAAGGCAGTTCAGGTGAAAGTGGTATTAACAAATAATCCTGCATTATCTAATAATACCGCAGAAGATGGGTCAGTGTTTCCGTCACAGTTTCACAATTCTTTTGCTTCTTTAATCTCTTCCTTCACGTTGTGCCCACCTTCACTATCCCTGCCTCTTGGTTTCTATAATAACTGGTATTTAATTTGTGCTTATTTGCTATAATGTATGCTACTGAAACCTTCAGCCTCCTCTATGCATCGTTATTAGACATGCCCTTCCGGCACCTATCTGACAACACGTTCCTTCAGGCATACAATCGTTCTTCTGATCGAAGATGCACTCAACCCACAACCTTATCGTTGTCTCACCTTGCTGGAATGTTCAAGGAGGATCACAATATCACTTTGCTGCTGTGTGCTCTTTGACGTTTCCTGGATCCTTGTCTCTTCAAACAACTCCAGGAACCCTGCAGATGAAAGTCAGATCAAGTCAATGAATTTGGGAAGCACATTTAAAGACTACAACAGTGAACAAAAGTACTTTACAATTTTGGCTGCAAGACAACAGTTAACCTTTTCTAAAGCAGGCGTCGCCGGAGTGCAGGTTTACTAGAAGACTAACCACGAATTCTATAGCAGTCTAAACTATTACTAATTTGAAGCAATTGCATTTCGACCAATATAATAAATGGTATTATGAAGTCTGTATTATATAACCTTTATTTAATGTAGGTACTTACACCCAGTGATGTAATACTACTACATGTAAATCTAAATATATAAGTATTTTATTAAACAGGCGGGTGTCGTCCATATGGGCAGGTGGGGCAGCAAACTACTTGCAGAGGCATGCTCCCAAAGAAATTGTCTATTTTTAATAATGTGATTGTCACATTAACTATCTATACTTTCTGTAGGCTTTCCGACTATTTTTGCTGGCGATCCTAGTTGAGTTTGACGTGTCATGCAATGTTAGGACAGGGCAGCTCAGCGACCACGTTCCTCCGTATGTTTATCGCATAACCCTGCAGGCAGCAATAAGAATTGCATCCGTGCTAAAAGACGCCAATATGGTTGCAAAGTAGTCTGCCCATGGTCACATTCTAGAACTGTTGTTTTAACCCTAATTATTCCGTATCTTTCATCGTTTCTATATCAGATGCAGATATGGCGAGTGGTGTTGCACCTGTGATTAACAGTGTTGTAGTTTCTGTTAAAAAATAACATTTGAGAAATTTAAATTGGAAGAGAGGTTAGCCAACAAAGAACTTGGCTCGGACAGACCGGACATAAACATTATCCAACAAACGAAGGAAAGGGGGAAAAATTATAACAGAACGAGCATGGTAAGAAAAAAAAAATGGCTATGTTGTTGCTCAAAGAGAAACACTGTTTTTTGTTTCCCATACCTACTCTTTCAAGCATGTGTTCACACAGGACAAGGGGATTTATGGACCACGGGTCTGAGTGATGTGAAGCATGTATGGGATAATGCCCGATGAGGTGTCCATTATCAGGAATGAATGGGCAACGCGGAAGCCTAGAACCGACGCGCAGTGGAGGACGGTTGCCTCCGCAAAGTCCATTCATTCCTGATAATGGACACCTCGAAGGGCATTATACCGCTTATACCATGGTCACTTGCCAAAGAAAATTAATTAAGACTATTCATTCATATTTTCATGCGTTTCACAATCCATATATAAAGTTTTTCACGAGCCATACTTTTGTTTCCCTGGTAACGCCTGAGGGTTTGACTAATACCTGGAACAATCATTACCCTCCCGTAAGGTTCTTATTCAACGGAAACATTGTTCAGTCCTCCAGTAAATAGGACGGACCTTAGCTACGACTTGGCAACGGGAGGTATTCTAGTCCACTCAGCTATGAGCCAGAGAGCTAACGTTATGCGTTGTACATACACTAGGGTCTATAGCATATAACCGCGTTGTCTTATTACAGTTTAATCCATTTTTCACAATTTACCAGCTCTCGTTTTGAAGACACAATCACCGCGCCATTCATTTATATGGGACTCGCGACGGTCTATACTTTCTAAATAACACTGAAGAACAACCTACTGACTATCATGTATGTCATTTCCTCACTGAACCCCGACGGCTCCTATACATTCAATGTCCTAGGCCCTCCCGCTCTGGTTTCAGCAAAGCCCACATTACTGTTGGTCGTTCATGTTTGGGTCAGACAACTCATTTGAGAAATGGACGAAACAACTTTAATTTAAACAGTATTGAGAATATAATAATTTCTAATAAAATTGACCACATGATTATATTTACGCTTTATGTTTTTGCAATTGGCAACTAAATGATCACGCTTTCATTCCTTTTATTAAATCTAACATTAAATGATTTGAAATACTGACACTTGGTATAGTCACAGTAGTAGCCTATGCAATGATTACAAATAGGTCAAAAAGACAACGGGCCTGGGGACGCCCCGGTGGCTCACCGGGGCGTCCGGGGCTCAGTCCTAAAAAAACGCAGCGACCCGGGTTTGAGTCCTGCCTGTAGTCATTTGCTGATAATAACTATAGTTGTAGTAGTAATAATAATATTGTGAAAGACTATTGCTAAAACTGAAGTACATTTTTCAATGTTTCCTCAATCTCCCATACCCTCCTCTCTATAATAAAGCATTAAAATGCAAAAATATCTTACATCCAGCGCAAATGACTTTCTACACCGGATCTTTGCTAGTTTGCATCTGGCGCAAAGCCGATTTTCCCCCGCAGCAAACCTGCGCCACTAAACTTGCACCCTGAGAAGCGTGTCAGTGAAAAGCAGAGGCGTGATCCGGCGCAAATTATACATGGTGCTATCTTACAGATCGATAAAGCAGTTGCGCAACTGACACATACCTTCTCTAAGTGCAATAGCGGATAGCGCAGTTGGTGTTGCTATTTTGATGTACCATGGCACGTTGAAACTGCAACGTAAGCTTACACACCAGTAGGCTATGCATGCAAACATACATGCAAACAATTTGCATCATTGAAATATTATGAGGATGATGTGGATTCATGCAGCCCCCAGGGCTGCACGTCTGTAATGGTCAAACTCAATTTAATAAGTAGTCTGGCGGATGGAAACCAATCTGTTCAAACGCCCCATTTAGTTTAAGGAAGGAAAAACCTCTGAACGTTTTATCGGCTTAAACAATTTATTATTTATATTTTATATACAGAAGAGGTGAGTGTGAAAAAGCAGAATATGAACAGCAGGCGTCAGACAAGATTCAAAGCCCCATGACCCATGCTAGTTGCAAAGGTAACTTCATAGACCACTCCTATTTTCACAAGGCTGTAGCAAAACAGCGTCAAGGTAAGGTAGCACTTTCACTGCATAAATGAGGGACACGAGGGGAAGGAAGGAGACGGAGGAAGGGAGGGTGGGAGGAGGTATGGGGGAGAGTTGGGTAAGCGTTTGTTGTGTTTGGAGCCATTTTTCTATTGGTGCTTTGAAAATGATGGTCTTGTGAAAAAGCTTCACAAAACCCATGAGACGCTTTCAAAAGTGAATATTGGCTTTCATAAATGGCGTACATACAAATTTTTAGTAAGTCAGGTCCCAAGCTAAGCTTTGTTCATGGAGTTTCATTAACTTTAGCATGATATATTGTAAATATTTTTGATTATCAATGGTAAAAATCAACAGGATTATTCATCGATTTATTTTAAATAAGGTCAAATTGACTCATTTCTATACTGTTCACGGGCCGATCAAGCCTACTTTGGTGTGCAGTCTCCCCCTAAAGGCCCACTGTGAGTGGGGTTCTGTGAGGACAGGGTCAACGTGGACTTCTGTGTTTTAACGTTACATTTCCCTTGAGGAGATGCTTAAGGATACTCACGGTCTATTTCCTCCTCCCTCTTCTTCAGCTCCTTGTACTTCTGACCACATTCCACTTTAAGAAAGAAAACGATTCAGGAATACATATATTTGACGACATTACTTGGCAAAATATAAAGATTACATTATTTAAATACAAGTAAGAAAGTAATTCATGAAATACATTAATACAATGGATCAACCTAAAAAAATATTTATTGCACATTCAAATCAGATCAAGTAATTCACTATGGTGATTGGTCAGAATTCTAACAATAGAAACAGCCAGGTTAATACCTTGGGCCTCGTCTGTGTGGTGTTCTAGTTGACTGATCTCCTCTGTAATCTGCTCTCCTCTTTCACTCATTTCCCCCAACCTACAGACACAGTCACAAGCAGACAGTCAAAGGGATAACCATCAGACACAGTCACAAAAAGACAGTCAAATATAACCTACAGAGACGGACACAAACAGACGTTCAAATACAACCTACAGACACAGTCACAAGGAGAGAGTCAAAGGGATAACCTACAAACAGTCAAATACAAAATACAGAGAAATTCACAAACAGACAGTCAAAGGGATAAGATACAACCTATATAGACAGTCACAAGCAGACAGTGAAATACAACCGACAGAAACAGTCACAAACAGACAGTCAAATACAACCTACATAGACAGTCAAAAGCAGACAGTCAAAGGGATAACCTACAGAGACAGTCACAAACAGACAGTTAAATACAACCTACATAGACAGGCACAAACACAGTCAAAGGGATCAAATACAACCTAAATAATCATTTTGCCCATCCCTAGTTCACACTGATCGTCGCGCTTGGATGTTTTTATTTCGATTATTACATTTGATTTATCCCAGTTAATTAAAGGTCCTACCAGAATAACCAATACGTCACAGACATGCAGAGATCTGATTTTTTGTAATAAATGTGACAGAATTCAGAAAACATAATATGCTTTCAGGTCTATCAGACCACAACCTTATTATTTTCTCTAGAAAACGGTCTAAACATAGGCATACTTGTCCATCTAGACAAAAACCTGAGAAACTGAGAATACCAAAGGGTGAGATTGAAAATTGTAAACTTGCCCTAAACAACATCAACTGGGACACCCAACTTACAAATGAGGATGAGAATGAAAAATGCAGGGTACTTATGGATGTTCTGCAAGAAACTATGGGACAGTTTATGAGGAAAATTAAAACTAAACCAACCAACGAAAAAAATAAAAATTACCCTGGTTCAATGACACCATATGGTCATTAATGAAACAACAGGATCATGCTCTCAAGACCTCATTAAAAACTAACACTGGGATGGAAAGAAAGATCTTTACCTCCTTGCGTAATGAGGTCATAAAAGCACTTTAAATGAAGCAAACCTATTTATTAGTATAATAAACAGTGCTAGAGGGAACACAAAATAAATCTGGACAAACATTAAAAAGCTGAAATCAAATAGTACCATATGCAGGGAAATAAAAGAGTTGAAGCTGCCTGACAGGGTAATCAATGACCCTAGGGACATTGCAACAGCTCTTAATGTTTATTTTGGTTTCATATGAAGCAAAACTCAGGTCATGAAGTACATCAACTAACTCCAATGCCCCTTAACACTGAAGCCCCAATTTTTGATATCCATGCAGTATCTATATCACAAGTTGATAAGGTCATCTGTGGCCTTAGAAATACCAGAGCCAAAGATACCTTTGACATGGACTCATTATTTCTTAAAACTACAGAAACACATCTACGTTTCAAGACTCCCGGAAAGATTCTATTATTACACCAATCCTTAAATCTGGAAACACTACACTAACTATAGACCGATCAGTATACTGCCCTCAATACCAAAGATAGCAGAGAAACTGGTGGCTGAACAACTCATATACCATCTAAACACAAGTCCATACATGTTAAATGACCTCCAATTTGGCTTCCGAAAACACCACTCCACAGAGACAGCTGTCTGCTACTTCTTGGAAACTGTAAAATCCAAGCTTGATACAGGTGGGGTTGTTGGAGCTGTGTTCCTTGACCTGAGTAAGGTGTTTGACACAGTCAACCACAAGTTATTAACAACCAAATCCCTGAAATGGATGGAATCATATCTTTCCTCAAGACTTCAATGTGTTCGAGTTCAAAACATGAAATTTATGCCTTGTGAGAATAACCTAGGAGTACTCCAAGGTTCAATTCTAGGACCTCTTTTATTTAGCTTATTCATAAATGACATGGCACATTGCTGTCCACCAACAGTCACCTGCCAACTGTATGCTGATGATGCTGTAATATATGTTCACACGAAAGACAAAGCGCAAGCTGCAAAAAGAATTACAGCTGTAATGAGTAATGTGTGCAACTGGTTAGAGAGCTCTCACCTGCACTTAAATATGTCCAACACTGTTTCCATTTATTTCTTAAAAAGGGTAAATAAGTGTCACAGACCCTAATATTTTTGTAAGAGCGAAAAGGCTTGAGGTAGTTCAAGAGTTTAATTACCTAAGTGTTAGGGGTGTAACGATACACGTATTTGTACCGAACCATCACGGAGCGGTTAAGGAGGTGTACCGTGGTACGTAAATGTGGCGTACATAGAGGGCAACGATCGTTGAATAGTCGAATAGTCAGAGTCACGTAGAATATCGAATAATGAATGTGACTATCGTTATTTATTACACGGCTCTTCTCAATGCTGTTGAACGCTCCGTTAACTTGCATGGGCCTTCACAACTTCCGGTGGTGAATAGCGTCGGTTGCTAAGCGACGTCAACGTCTTTGGCGGACTATTTCTCTGCTGATCAACACTACGAATGCTGGTAACAAATAAATTGTAAAAAGACACACCGTGTGAAGTTATATTTTTGACGTGTCTAGTTCACCGTCATGCAGGCTGTGTTCAGTAAAATAAATAAATAATTAAATAAATAAATAGCGATCTGTTTTCGGCGCATGTAGGTCTATCTGCCTAAGCCCACGTTGAAATAATTTTGATGTTGAATGTTGATGGCGCAGTTGTTGAAATAAACAGATTGATTTCACACAAATCATAAAAGCCTCTCCCTGAGTCATTGTGTGTGTGTGTATCCGAGGTGCGTGCGTGCGTGAGGGGTTCTTGGTTGAGCGATTTTCGAATATTATTTGAATACTTCTCAGCGAATACCGAATAGTATTTTTGCCAGAAATGCACATCCCTAGCACACGCATTTGAAAAAGGCACCATCCAGGTGTTACCATCACTGTTGCTGTGGAAAAAACGAGCCGTACAAACCCAGCTCTTGACACTATTTCAACAACCCCTGTCTGGGAATTCAGAAATGCAAATGCCATAACCAAGTTTATTGGTGTTTTCATTGCTGCTGATCTACGGCCATTCTCCGTTGTTGACAAACAAGGAGTTTTTTAAAAACGATGAACCGTACCGTACCGTGACTTAAAAACCGAGGTACGTACCGAACCGTGACTTTTGTGTACCGTTACACCCCTACTAGGTGTGATCTTGGTCTCACAATTGAGTTTCAAGAAGCACACAAAAAAACGAAATGAAATATAACTCGTCCAACTTTAGCTAAACAAGAAACAATCTTACTTCTGAAGCAGCAAGGCTATACTTGGATGCAATGATCATGTCTCACATGAACTATTGTATAACAAGTTGGACCTCAGCTTGTAAGACGACTATAAAGTCTCTAGAGTCAACACATAAACAAGCTATAAAAGTTTTAGATAGAAAACCTAAAATGTATCATCACTGCCAGATTTTAAAGAAACTTGAGTTGCTACACATGGAAAACACTGAAATACGCTGACACCATATTATAGTCATTTTCACTATCTAATGTCGCCAGATTTTTTGTGGAGAGTATCAAAACTATACATTTATGGAAACTAGAGCTGTCAAGCGATTAAAATATTTAATCGTGATTAATCGCATTAATGTCATAGTTAACTCACGATTAATCGCAAATTATTTTTCTATGCTAAATATCCCTTGATTTTTTTGTCCCATAATTCTTCTCATTTTAATTCTCTTATCAACATGGTGAAGTGCATCGGCTTGCCTTGTGCAAATGATTTTTTATTGATAACAACATTGGCATATACTGATCAAAACAGGACGATACAAAAAAAGACCCTATAGTGCAATTAAACGACTGCTTTGAACAAATGTCATTTGAACATAGCAGTCAGGCTACTGCTTCTTTGTTTTGAGCCAAAGAATTATTATTTATTTTTTTTGTAATAAAACAATTGCGTTAATGGCGCGATAAATTTTTTAACGCTGTTAAAATTGGTTTGCGTTAACGCCGTTAATAACGTGTTTAACTGACAGCTCTAATGGAAACTTTATTGTATAACCAATCAGAAAAATAAAATTTCCATTTGCCCTGAAACCTATATGCCCGCCATCTTGGATTTTACAAAATGGCTGCCGTGAAAAAGGCTTTCGTCAATATCTCAGCTTCTAAATGACCTAGAGCTTTTATTTTGACAGCTAAAATACAATTTACAGGGCCAAGGAATCCAATGGTATCTAAATAAATATGTTAGATTCAACCTAAAACTTAATTGACTGAAATGTCTAGTTTTAATTGAATGTTTTACAAGTGATCAATCATTGATCGTTCCACTAATTTAATGTCCATTAAGAGCCAACATGCTCCTCATGACAGAAAGGTGTTGAATGTTTAAGGCAATCAAAGAGTCTTTACATATCATCGTCATCATCAGTTTTATACTTGTTCTGTGTGTCCTCATCATTCTGACACTCACTGCCGCACTAACAAAGATCGGTGCAGGATATGTTATTTTTTCTGCAAGAACATCTGGCAGAAGAACAGTGTCTTTTGCATTGACAGCTAACCATCTCAATTGATGGCCTTTGGAGCTGGAAGGGCATCTGTCGTGGTTGGTTTCAGCTGGTTATCGGACTCCTTGTGGTAGCCATTCTGCAGGGGATCCATCTGAGAATCTTGCAGTGCAATGTTGGCCTGTCCCCACACTGGCTTGGATATGGACTCTCAAGACATGTTGTCTCAGAGCTCCAAGGGTAGGAGGTGGCTCATCACTTTCTGCGATATGCTTGCAGAAGAGATGCCATCGTAGTTGGTCTAGATGTAGATGCCTTTGGGGGAGTAGGCTTCACGGACAAAGCTAGCCAGAGTGGCCAACATAGTTTCGGTCACTTCTTCATCTGTTGAAAGCATCCAACAGTTCTTGGGCTCTGACTGATGACGTTTCACAAGAATGCAAGTACACAAGTACAGAAAAGAACACGAATTGAGAAACGGCTATCATTTTTCTGATTGCTTATACTATGAGGTTTCCAAAAATTTATAGTTTTCATACTCTCCACAAAAAGCCAACGAAGTTCAAATCCAACCATAATGAACCTGACTATTAGTTTTTAAAATCACTCATGGTTTAGCTCCACCTCCTTAACAGGAATATATCAAAACGAACACAAACAGCAAACTAAGAGCAGGCTCCAGAGGTAATTGCACTGTTCTCTTTAGGAGAAGTGCCTTTGGCGAGGCAATTTTTTTCCTATAGAGCAACCAATACCAGGAAATCAATGCGTAGTGCAATACGCAAACTACCAACTCTCAGGTTATTTTCCAAAAATCTTAAAAAATGGCTTCTGGAAAATCAAACATGTTGTCAATAGCTGGGATAAATTATAATTTGTCCAATGCCGCTGATCTGTTAACCCTGTCTTTTATGTATATTATGGTGTTTTACTCAGTGTGTGTCTGTTTTACTGTATATTATGACTTGTTTTATTTAATTATTTTTTTTAATTTATTTAGGGACCATCTTCCAGTCAGGGTCTAAGGATGGAAATTGGCCCACAGCTATAATCATGCATATTTACATTTTTATTTAAAAAATGTTGTGTGCAGCCTTACATTCTAGAACCCTAGGACCTACCAGACTGGGGCTGGTAGGCCTACCAGATAATGCATTCCAAAGGTATGAAATCAGGTCATAGCTAATAAACAAAGAATACAAAAAGTAATCCTTTCACAAGCTTTGGAATTCTCAAAAGAGAGAAGTAGCTACATACAGCAACATAACATGAGCTCAGAATTATGAAAAATATGTTGATGACTTACTGTCTATCCATGCTGGCAATTTCTTGGTTGTCTTCCTTTACCTGAATTAGTAATAAAGTCTGAGTTTGAGTTTCACTCATAAATACGTTAAAGTTAATGAAAAGTAACCTCAAACAAATATCCCAGAAAAATGTATCCAGTACTCAGCCACAAAATGTATTGTATCTTAAGAAAACATGAGGTCAAAGTCAGTCAACACAATATCCCTCTTGAAAGAACAAGACAGATTGCTTTCTGTATCTAATTAGCCATGAAATGCAAATGGTTATTTCTGAAAGCATCAAATACTAACATAACATATATTTTCGAGTTCTTTAGTCGCAGGCCATGCAGACACATATGGAGACGTTAAGCCAACCTGTTTGAATAGTCTCTCCCTCTCTTCCTGGGGTGAGTCAAAGCTCTTGTTCTCAGCCACCATGGAGTCACGTCTTGCTTCTAGCATCAAGAGCTTCTCTTGGATGCAAATTGCCTCTTGTTTCATGGGTGAGTGGAACAGCTCCTAATATTGGGATACACAACGTAACTATCTTTCTGGTAATACATTCATGAGTAGTCACATGGCGTAGTAAAGAAAATGTTCAAATCAAAACCAACGTACTCATACGTTGGTGAATAAAGGAAGGGACAGTTTGTTAAAGTGAAAGGACAAATGGAACAAAAAACCTAAAATTACCACAAAATAGTTGTGTATCAACTGTACACAAAACAAATATATTGTAAGTATATGAATATTAATCTCAGACTTAACTAATACATAATTCATCTTTATCATCAACATCACTTACGTTTAATAGAGCTTTGGCCTTGCTGAGATTGTCTTTAATACAAATATGTGGCAGGTGTAGCTAACACCTCTACCTAACTTAAATCATCAAATATCATTCATATTTCATAATTAGCAGTAAGATGGCAAATTATGTTCGTATATTTAATGGTCAGGTCAAAACCCATTATAAGAACACCATCTTCCCCATGATGCAAACCAGGACCTACTGGTCCAAGGTCAGTTCTGCTTACTCGATGTTGCTCCATGTACCATTGGCACAACCACTAACACTTTTCTATTGCACAAGAGAATGTAGCAAGATACAGAACATATCACAATCAAGATGTAGCACATATCACAATCTTACCAGAACATTGTTTTTCCAAAGCCTAAACTGTGTTTTTGACGAAGCTTTCGATTTTACCCTTTTTCCTCCAATCTTATTTTTGCAATTTCTGACAAATTTCTTTCAACTCACCGCGTCTAAAGTCACCTTTCTTGTCAGCATGGCTTCCAGCTCCTCCTGACAAACAGATTGCTCCTGAAGAAAGAACAGAGAAAAGACAGAAGTAAATAACAGAGAAATGACTGAATATATGTATGCACCAAACTATACCAAAACCTAAACAAAACTAGGAAATGCATTTGCAGCAGAAAATGCAGTGAGTGCTGTAGCGTATAATGAGTTTAAACATATGTTAATTAAAGATGTAATGTTCAAGACATATATAAAGGTTGATTAACTGAACCCAAGTGAAACGATTTTAACATAGTTTAATACTTTAAAGTCTGAATGGAGTAATCGTAACAGTATACATAAACCATTTAAATAATGTCAAACTGTTGGAAAAAGGTCTAATAGTTAAACAAATAGCTGAAATGAGTGATAAAGTTTGAATTAAGGTCTAGAAGAATGATGAGTAGCAGAGTTTGTATAAGCATGAACAGTAGTATAAGTATTATTAGCGTGATAAGTACAGGGCTGATAGGAAGTGAAATTATCTGTGCCTGAAATTATCAAATACATTCGAAGACACTAGGGCCCGACCGATTCATCGGCCTGCCGATTTAATCGGCCGATTATAGCCTTTTTGAAAATAATCGACATCTGCCAAAAAGACGCCGATTACAACCGATATATATATATATATCTATATTTTTTTTAGAAATGTTATTGCGCTTAGTATCCTGCAGATTGCGCTCCTACTCGCCTGGCTAACTAACAACTTTAGCTGGAGTAAAAAAGAGGAGATTGAATTTTACCGTACAACATGAAAGCACGCTCGCTCAGGCAGCTGCGCGCTCACCTCACCAATGTACACAAGACGCGTTGTATGAGCATGTTGTGCCTGTTTTTCTTTAGGTCCCAGGCCATGTTAATTTGTTATACTGTAGACTCTAACGGTGAGACCATACTGCTCAGCACGCACGTGTTAGTCACTGCTCACGAGCGCAGCACATTGGGAGTTAGTTATTTATTTTACATTTTAAATTACACAAATTTTTGACTGTAAATGTATTCTAAAACACTCAAAGGTTCTGCATTCAATTCACACATTCGTCAAAAGTGTTTAAAGTATATTTAAGGTATCAAAAACGGTGTTTTATATGCTTTTTTTTTTTTTAATCGGCCGATTAAATCGTAATCGTAATTTTTCTCTGAAAATAATTGGCATCGGCACTCAAAAATCAATATCGGTCAGGCCCTAGAAGACACCATAGAGAATTTCCTTTCTTGAAAACTATAAAAGGAGCGGAACTCGCACACCATGTAGCCGATGCAACAACGCGTTTTTATTGCATAAAAGTGTAAAGTGCTACCCAGAGTGTGTGCAAAACGTTTTCAGTCCCATTCAGACAATCCTCAGTGCAATCATACAAAGGTAAAAGACTTTCTTATATAGACTACACCTAGTTGGTGCCAGACATGTCAATCAAAAGGTCAGGTAGGTTGACGTGTTGACATTTTAAAAGGCACCACTCTCCTATTTCACTTTTCTTGACAACATACATGGCCGAGCTCAAGCCTGAATTCAGGCACCACGCCTGAACTCTATCAGGCCTGTAAGTAGCTATACCAACAGTAGAAGTAGAATGATAAGTAGTAGAAATACTACTAGTATGATACATAGTAGTATTGGTATGATATCTTATAAGTAGTGGTATTAGTTATACTAGAGTTTCCACACGCAACCTCTAGTTGTAATTAAAGATATAGCTATAATGTGGCAACCCTAGTCGATAATATAACAATTTCTGAGCACATAATATAATAACATTTTGCCTAAAATGTTAAACGTGTAACATTTTCGTTCACCTATTACGTAATGAAGCAAGCATAATAATTTTTGCTTTACATTATGAAGCACGCACAATCATTTCTTCTTATAAGCCCTTTTCGCACATGTCCGCCGCATTTTTGCCGCATTTGTATATCAGGAGATTCGACCCTGAGGGTGATTCACACCTGATGCTTTATACGAGGACATCGATGTCGTTCAGACATGAGTAGAATCAACGGGGGGTGTAGGGGGGTGGGCTTGCAAGGGGCGGGAAATGACGTAGGGTCTAATGCCGCTTTTCCACTGCATGGTACCAGCTTGACACGACTCGACTCGACTCAGCTCGCATTTTTTGCGTTTCCACCGCGAAAACATGGTATCTGGTACCTGAAGTGGCTGCTTTTTTTAGTACCGCCTCGCTCTAGGTTCCAAGCGAGCTGAGCCGATGCTAAAAGGTGACGTCGGCAGACGGCCGGCCACTGATTGGCCAGAGAGTGTGACGAAGTCACGAGAGCGACATAGCAACCATGCTGGTAACAGCCATAGCAGCGCCGCAGCCAACATATTCCACTTCTTCAACTTCTTCAACATGCCAGCTAATAATAGTAATGTTATCGATGTCCCCCATTGTTGTTATGTGGGTTCTGTCCATGTGTGGGTTGCGTAGGTGTTGTTTGCGTTGCGTACAAAAATACGTCACAGCCCTTTCGCGCAGCCGACCCCGCCCACGTCCAGGAGGTACTATTTGCGGTGGAAAACGACCCGTGCTGCTACCGTGTCGAGTCGTGTCGAGCTACATGTGCGGTGGAAAAGCGGCATAAGTTCGCGAGAGGCGGGAAAAGTGCGGCCGCTGTCACTGTGCTTTGTTTTGTTTTAACACAGACAAAATGGAGGCAGAACGGGCAGAACTCAACGTGAACATCTTAAATGTTGCTAAAATGATGCATCATATATTCGGTTGCATCCACAAAATCAGAAGAATTGATCGATGAATGATTGGAGCATGAGTTAGAGACAAATAGAAGGAACGGCGAAGAAGAAAGGCTCTCATTCTTTCTCGAGAAAAGGCCCGAAGCTTCGGCGGCAGTTCAGCTCCCGGCGTACACCCGCCGGAGCTGCCGGCTCCTCCATGCTGGCAGTCCGGCAGCTCAGCTCCGGGAGTACAATCCCTTTCACCTCTATATCTCTCCGCCTCCGGACTGCCGCTGAGCTCCCCCCGCCGGAGCTGCCGGACTGCTCACTAAAAAAAATGATGTACAGACTTTTTTCAAAGTTTGTATGCATGTGGGATAGGGCTGTAACGATACGCGTATCAAACCGAAAATCGCGATACTCAAAGCCACGAACCTGTCTCGCGGTGTGAGAAGGCAGAAGCGCGATATGCCCTTTCTAACTCTTCGGTCAAATTGTCCGATTGAAATTTGCTAATAATTTGTCTAAATAATAGTCTGCTGACAGCGCCCCCTCCTATCGATGCCGTAAATATGTGACGAGATGCCCTCTCTGTGATCACAGCTCTCTGTGGCTACGGAGGATTGCATTTCTCCACAGCCGTCGAAGTCCTCATATGCGATATGAACGACATTTATCCAGAGTGGGCCAAGCGCAAAAAAAATTGCCTGTGTGATCCTGTCTCTATTGTTTTGTGTGATTTGACTGGCAGTTTGTCTGCTTATAGGTCGTAATGAAGCGGCCACCGATTATTGACAGGATGGGTACTTTATTCTACCGGACTCGTTCGCTTCTTCACTAGACACACGCGCTACCGCTCGCTCTCCTCGCTCGTCCACTCACTCGCTGACGTCACTCACACACGCATACGCACACTGCCATTCTCCCGCACACACATATGCTACTCGTAACACCATGCCTCGTTATTGCGACGTTCATGTTTTTCCTCATCTATTGAAAGTTAGGCTATTAAAGATGTTGCATTCTATACGGCCTGATTATGTCATTATTTAAGCTACATAGCCTAATAAGAAGCGCTAATAAGGATATTTGAATAAACCAACCAAACAGTTAAAGGGGCCCTATTATGCCTACCAGCAAAAAGCATCCTCCAACTGCAATCTTTGGTTATTTCTTTATTAATTTAGCTATACTTTAATAGTATTCTTTCGGTTCAAATCTGTTCAGTGTTCCAAATTATTTGTTATTAAATGTTACATTAAGATAATTGGTATTTAAGTGTTGTTTAAATAAAATGCTTTTTAAATTTAAAAGAATCGTGGGATGTATCCCGAATCGTGAATTTGTGTATCGTTACAGCCCTAATGTGGGAGCATGCTGCTATGGCGCCGCGCTGCTATGGCAGCCTGTTGCAGCAGCTCCAGTTGAGTTTTAAGTGTTTTTAAGTGTTTTGTTTTGTTTCACGAAAGCCTTTCTTCTTCTTTTACGGGAACGAGACACCAAATCCCAGAAGAGCTAAGGAGAAGACGGTGAGGATAAAGAGCCGGTGTAATGAGGAAAGCAAGGAGAAGGTTCAAGCCCTGCATCCCCTCGATGGTCAGGGGGAATGTGGGGTCGTTGGTGAACAAGGTGGACCAACTCGGAGCACTCATAAGATCACAGCGTGAATATCGAGAATGCAGTTGTGTTTCACCGAGACATGGATGCAGGAGAATATTCCGGATGCAAACACAACTATGAATGGATTCCTGACTGTGCAAGCTGACCAGGATCACAGGCGGAGCGGTAAAACGAGAGGAGGGGGGCTTGCTCTGCTTGTGAATAACCAATGGCGTCATCCTTCCCACATAACGGTAAAGGAGCGCATCTGCACCCCATCAAACTGTTAGCCGTTAGTCTGCATCCATACAATCTCCCGAGGGAATTTACCTGTGCTGTTGCCATTGTTGTTTACATCCCGCTGTCAGCTGATGCCGACACAGCATGTGACGTCATCAACTCAGTCACTGCTAAAACACTCACACAACATCCAAATGCTTTCGTTGCAATCTCTGGGGATTTTAATCATGCCTCTCTCTCTACATCACTCCTTACCTTTCACCCATTTGTCATGTGCCCTACCAGAGACAATAAAACACTGGATTTACTGTATGCAAACACACAGGATGCATACGTATCCACAGCCCTTCCTCCCCTTGGCAGGTCAGACCATAACCTGGTTCGGCTTAGTCCCACCTACAGACCCATTGTTCAGCGGCAACCGGTAACCACAAGGACAGTCAGGAGGTGGTCTCAGGAAACCAATGAGCTCCTGCAAGGGTGTTTTGAGGCTACAGACTGGGATGTGCTCTGCGAACCACATGGGAATAACATTGACTCCATGACGGACTGTATAACAGAGTACATCTCCTTCTGTGTCGATAATGTGGTACCTGCTAGGAAGGTGAGGTGCTTTGCAAACAATAAACCCTGGATCTCCTGTGACTTAAAAGGTCTGCTAAACAAAAAGAAGGCATTCAGGGACGGTGACAGAGAGTTGCTGAAGAGCGTACAGAGGGAATTGAGGGTGAGGCTGAGAGAAAATAGGCATACAGGAGGAAGCTGGAGGGAAAGCTCCAGAAGAACAACATAAGAGATGTGTGGCACGGTATGAAAACCATAACCTGTTTCAAGGTGAAACGAAATCAGGTAGAAGGAAAGGACAAATGTGCTGAACGGGTTCTTTAATAAGTTCAGCACGGGGCCTTTGGCTACCTCCCCGGCCTCTGATAGCCACACAGACCCTACATCCTCCCCCCTCACAGAGCCCCCCCCCTCCCGCATGTTACTGAGACATCACCTACTGCCCCCCCAACATGTTCTGGCCCCCATCAAGACCCATCACTACCCCACACTTCTCTGACCTGCCTGTCTGTTTCCAGCAGCCAGGTGAGAATGCAGTTTGAGAGATTAGGTCAGAACACGGCAGCAGGTCCAGATGGCATCAGCCCCAGGGTTCTGAAAGCCTGCGCAGGTCAACTATGTGGCATTCTACAGCATCTTTTCAACCTCAGCCTCAGACAGGGGAGGGTGCCAGTGCTGTGGAAAACATCCTGCCTTGTTCCAGTCCCCAAGAAACCCTCTCCTTCTGTCCTCAATGACTCCAGACCAGTTGCCCTAACATCACACATCATCACTTGAGAGGCTGCTCTTGGCCCACCTGACTCCACAGGTGACCAGCTATCTGAACCCATTGCAGTATGCATACCGCCCAAGGGTGGGGGTTGAGGACGCCATCATCTCCACAGAGCCCACTCTCACCTAGACAAGTCGGGAAGCACTGTGAGGATCTCGTTTTTTATTTTTCAAGTGCTTTTAACACCATACAGCCAGTACTGTTACGTGAGAAGCTGGAGCTGATACAGGTAGACGCCACCACAATATCATGGATCATGGATTACCTGAATGACAGACCCCAGTTTGTGAGGCTGGGAAAGATCATGGAGATGAGACAGAATACAGGCGGCTGGTGGATAACTTTGCCCATGGAGTGGGGAAAACCAACTTGTTTTAAATGTAACAAAGACCAAGGAAATGGTGGTGGACTTCAGGAGAGCCAGGCCTGAGCTAAGCACCATCTCTATCCTTGGGGATAAAGTGCAGGTGGCAGAGAGCTATAAATACTTGGGTGTGCACAAGAACAATAAACTGGACTGGAAGCAACAAACGGAGGCTTTCTACAAGAAGGGTCAGAGCAGACTCTGCTTCTTGAGGAAGCTTTGGTCTTTTAATGTGTGTAGCAAAATGTTATGTATGTTTTATCAGTCTGTTGTGGCAAGTGCCATTTTCTTTGCAGCCATCAGTTGGGGCAGCGGCATCAGGGCTTGTGACTCTAAAAAGTTTAACAAGCTGATTAGGAGGGCTGGCTATGTGCTGGGGACTGCTGTAGTGTCCCTGGAGGTGGTGATGGAAAGAAATTGAAATTGTTGAGTATTATGGACGATAACACGCATCCTTTGCACAATCTAGTGAGTAAACAAAAGAGGGTTTTTAGTGCGAGGCTACGACAGCTAAGCTGCAGAAAGGACAGATTTAAGATTTTTTTTTACCTACTGCAATTTCACTTTATAATAACTCCCCTTTTTAGTAAAGACAGAAGAATATTAATTTAAACTTTAGCTTGCGCTGCTTATATATCAAACTTATATACGTATATATATATATATATATATATATATATATATATATATATATATATATATATATATATATATATATATATATATATATATATATATATATATATATATATGTATATTGATTTTGTTGGTTTTTTGCACACCTGTTTATTTGCACACCTGCATATTTGCACACATTTTGTACTGTTATCTCTGAGTAACAGCTACTTCTACTTATGCACATGGACCATCCATTCCACTTTTTCTATCCTAGGCTAGGTATTGTGGGTGCATGGTTTTGTTTAGGTGGGATATGTATGTATACATGTGTTGTGTTGTGTATGTATACTGGCTGCTGGAACACCTACATTTCTCTGCTGAGATGAATAAAGTATATCTTATCTTATCTTAATATGACCCCTTTAAGATCGTGCGACTTGTTTGTTGATAGGCCGGTCGTCGTATTATGTTGTTTGAATTTAAGGGTTTATATATGATAAAATAAACGACGGAGGCGATATCAATATCACAAGACATTGCGGGATGCACAAGCAGTCTGTGCCTAATTGAAGAACAATATCTAAAGATTTAGAGCTATAGATACTAATGCTGTATAAGACAAATACCTATCATACTATCAACAAAGTCCT
Organism: Gadus macrocephalus; assembly: GCF_031168955.1. Taxonomy (NCBI): domain Eukaryota; kingdom Metazoa; phylum Chordata; class Actinopteri; order Gadiformes; family Gadidae; genus Gadus; species Gadus macrocephalus. The sequence continues at coordinate 3,883,325 of NC_082382.1, read as the reverse complement.
TATCAAAGAACCTAAAATAAGATAATACATCTCCTTTAACCAAAGAACTGTTAACTAGAAACTAGGGATGGGCACGAGTAGTAAATTCCAAACTCGAGTGATCGAAGGAATTCCTCGAGGATCAATCGAGTACTCGTTTAATCGAATCTATTTTTAGAATGCAACGCATCTGCAGCAGTAATAGGCCCAATGATGAACGGCAATATTACCAACCAAACATGTAATGCTTATTCTCCGTCAAAACAGTCAGAGTTATCAGAGTATTCATTATTTATTATTGCAAACGTTCAAAACACATTTTCCTTACAAAAATAAATATGCGTCTCACAATTTAAATCACGTCGAACCAAGGCCTGTAACAGTTTAAAAAAAACTAAAACTAAACAATTAGCCTAACCATTGCAAATAATTCAAAGCTGCAAATAAAACGGCAGCAAATGCACTATGAAAATCCTCAGCGTTGTGATCCTCTCTACACGCCCGGGATTACAGCTGCGTCTTGCGGCGGTGAAAATAGCCGACACACTTGGTTGCTGCGGGTCTGCTTTCCCGAACTCACCGTTGTGTTTCAATCAGGAGCATATGTTGCCGCATAGTACTTTCTGGTCGCACGATTTCGCTTGGCGTATTTTACATTTCACCTTATGATCTCCTATTTCTTTAAAGTATTTCAATTCTTCGCTGCGCTTTGCTTTAACCTCCATCTCTTAACTTTTTTAATCCTGGCGTGCCTGCACACGGCACGGAACGCGCCACACAGAAATGGATACATTTCATTTGCTTTGTGCCCACGGCATGCGTTAGCTGCGCTGACAGAAAATGTATACATTTGCTTCAGAAAACTTTGTTTGTGTGTCACAAACAAAATTCATTTGTAACGAGGAGTACTCGAGTAATCGATTCCTCACGCCCATCCCTACTAGAAACGTAACTGCAAGCTAATCGTACACATATCAATTTAAAGGCATGTTGAAGAAATGAAAGTGACTCGTTGTCAGGTAACTTACGCCAACAATGGGTTCAACTATATAAAGTGTATGCTAGTAACATACCTTACAGCTAAAGGAAGTAAAGCTAAAATAAAGCTACAAATGTATATAATAAGCTTTCATCCTACAATTACGATAAAAAAACATTATTTATTAATTGGTAGGTTGCAAAGAGCACTATCTATGTTAGAGTTGGTCTGAACATTATCTGCAAAGGTTAATCCTCTTGGACACACCTAATGGAGCTCCATACACACAAACACCAGAGACCATGTGTGTCTGGTGCCTACTGCTTAGGGGTTCATACAACGTTTGTGGTTGGTTTACCCTCGATAACAACTTAGGAAATTTTAAATGTATTCCCGGCCCATGTAAATGAAAATACTATTACCATATTACTGCCACGCCCAGTCAACCCTAGGAAAAATCTCTGATATTCAGATGTAGCCATTTCCTCCAATTATAGTACATTTTACCATAGTAAATAAAGGTTTTTCTAACCCTAATGACTAATAACATCAATTCCAACATCAACCACTTTTCCTTTGTGGAGGAGATGGGGCATTCAACTGAAAATTTGGTCATACCTGAAGCAGTTCTTCGTTTGTCAGCATCATGGCAGCATATTTGTCATGCTCGGCAGGTGGAAGGGCCTTAATAACCTCATTAGCAATATGTCTTTCTTTCTGGATCGCTTCCCCTGTTACACCGATTGCCTCCTCCCTCCTACAGAGACAAATCAAAAATATAACCGCAAGCGGTGATTATGGAGGTCAGAGCAAAATTAAAATTCAAGAATACTAATAGAAGATATATAAATATGACAAATAATTATGAAGGAAAGATGTTCTACTTGATGCAATACTGTGCCTCGGCTTTCAAGTGAGCTGCAAAGCAATGGCCGAATGTCATGTTCGGCTTGTTCATGATGCTATGATCGTAATTCGAACTGTCAACCTAAGGATCACCTGTACAAGGCAATATCCCATTGAGCCACTGATGAACCTGAACTGCAGCCTCATTCACATGGTGAAAATGTCCATTGATAAGCATATAACATCCAGAAAACTCCAAGCACACATTTCTCATGTGAATTAAGGGCTTTCTTAAAAGCAAACACCTGAAAAATCTTTGAAATTCTGTAGAAATTAAACATTTGTAGTCAAGAACACTAACGGAAGAAATATAAATATGACAGAGTTAATTATGAAGGAAATATGGTTAACGAAGAAGTTCCCCTTAATGCCATACTGTGTCTTGGCAGTCAGATTCTTGGAAACGAATGAGCCGGAATGTTCATTGCCTGATGAATTTCAGGTGCTGTTTAATGTTGTGTTTCTTAAATGAGTGGCAATGGCAGGTTGTCATGTTCAGCTTGTTCGTAATGCTTTAATCAGGATTCAAACTCTCAACCTAAGGATAACCAGTACACGGCATTATCCCATTGAGCCACTGACGTTCCTGAACTTCATGAAGCCTCATTCACATGATTTCACAAGAGAATTCAAGATGAACTGAACTGAAATAATCAACATCGATAACATGTTGGTTATGATAAATAACCAACATATATATAAAGCTTATAAAGCTTTTTTTTTAACAAATAAAAAATGTGTTTGTTAGCATTACAGCGCCGACATTTTCAATGACGTCACTGGCATGATAGGACTAGTTTGTTGCTGCAGGCACGCGAACGTCTTCGACTCCACAGCGGAAAATAAGGATTATAATATGGCTGGTTACGCATTTGAGCCTGTTAGGGACATGCCTATAGTGTCCGACTACCACCCAGTGGAGAGGGATCCATTTCTGGCTCCAGCTCCACCTTCGGATCGTGTGGATACAAGTGACTGGTGTGTGTGTATGGGTGCTGCCGGAGCATGGACACTCCAGTGGAATCGGTCTGCTGCCGAGAGGTCACGGTCAACCTTGACCATCTAATGGATGGATTAAGTTGCATAGGGCATTTCGGATGCTATGCGGCGAGAGGGGTGTTGCAAGTGGCCAGGCTCTCTCTAAGGGAAGTCTGTGCTGAGACGCTGGAGCGCCCCATTAATAGCAGATTTGTAACACTTAGATTTTATTAGGTATGAATTGGCGGCTAGGCTATGCTACACTAGGCTAAATTGGTGTTTATTTATGCTTTTCTCAGACTGTTTAGGTTGACTGCATACCGGCAGTTCAGGCTTTGGGAGAGAGGGTATTTGGGAAACGGGAACAGGATTCCGATCCCATCCTGTGCGGTCGCCAACATTAGGGATATTTTCCCCTCGGCCGAATACCAAGGATTTGAGTATGCTTTGGATGCATAGCTGCTAAATAAATATATTTTAAACAATATATCAGACGTGTCATGTGCTCATTACATTACTCATTAGGATTCGTAGTGTTGATCAGCAGAGAAATAGTTGGCCAAAGACGTTGACGTCGCTTAGCAACCGAAGACACTGGCGTTGTTGCGAAGGGCCCAGGAATTCTGGGGGTTCGACTATCCTGGGGGTTTGGACCCTTTCGGGGACCCCTGGGTTACCTTTTAGTTGTTGAGTTAAATGGGGTTAATGGGTTGGGGTTGTTGGTGTGTAATTGTGTTCAGTTGTTGTGTTATGCGCATTGTTGACGCCACCGTTATTGTGAGTGTTCGTATGTTAGGTGTGTGCTGTGTTTCATAAGTAATCGTTGGTGCTATTTCAGGCAGTTCGGTTGTCGAGCGGTGAATGGGGTGTGGAACTGCAGCAGACTGCTAAACACGGGCTTCCATCTCATCCATCCCGTGCTGCTCGCCACATTATTGTCATTATTCTCTGCATAAAGGTAGGCTACATGCTGTAAGTTCAGGAGTCAATAATGACAAGAGTAAAGTCATTTTTTGGTTGGTGGTAGCGTTTAAAAACCAATGTATTTGTAATAGAAACATGCAAACAAGAAGGACCGGACCAAAATCGTCTTTCAGACATAAAACGGATTAAAGAGGAGTTATACCCAGCAGCAATGCCAGAGTAACACGTTTTTTTTATATATATATATATATATATATATAGATATAGATATAGATATAGATAAATATAGGGTTAGATATAATAATATAATATGTTTTTTTCTATTAGGTGAACCGGCTAAGGTTTTTTGCCACTGACTGTTCTTTGTCCGCTTCGGCAAGCCCTCTGTGTTGGACCAAGGTGGGATGGGCCTCTTGCCTTTGTTCAGCTAAGGAACAATCTACGGTGCTAGACCCCCTCCGTCTCAAGATGGCACCATCTACGATGTTGCTTCTGAAAGCGTAGTCTTTCTTTTCTTTTATTTGTGCCACCACAAACTGACCAGCAGCCTTCGAAAATTGCTGCTTAAATCTTTCACTTCCCGCCTTCGTTTTTGCCCTCTCTCTCTCTCGATGTTAGTGTTGTTGTCCAAAGCAGCCAGGCGAAGACGCGCTTCAAAGCTTTCAAAGCTGAAGGACCTGCGTTTAGTGGCATACTTGTTGTATAGAGCAATGTGCACTTTCTAATTCACCTGTGTGAATGCCCTCAGTCACCCTGTCAAGTTTTTTTAGGAGCTGCCTGTCCAGGACAACCTTTTGGAGCGTTTCAAAGGCTGCCGAATCAGGACTGAGCCACGGGCGCCGGCTCTCCTCGTCACAGGTGTAGGGACGGTGGTCACATTTGGTTAGTGTCCCTCCAGTCACCCACTCATGGACATTTGTGATGTGGTGTAGCACAGATATCCACATTTCTCTCAGTCTCACTCTATCTCCCCCACAGGAGGAGACCGAATTCCACATGTGATTAGTAACCATTCGGATCCACCCACTGAGGGGATTTTTACTTTTTGTAAGTTTGTTTTTAACATTTTTGACAATGTGCCAAAGATCAAACTCATGCTTAATTTCCTCGTGCTTCTCTCTTAGAACCTTCTGCAGATGGGTGGCAGTCATTGGCCAACACGGATATGGAGAAACCGTGGTCTTCAAGCTTGGCAAGGCATTTCTCCATACCCTCTACTTCGAGACAGTAGCTGTTTTTCACCTCTGTCACCCGCACAGAGGTGACAGAGGTTTCCTGAACCACAATCATCTTCAATTCTGTGTCAAGCAGAGAGTAAGTTCCAAAGGATGCATTATAACCTGGGCTATCGTACCGTGCATCCCCTGAGAAAGTGATGGGCTTCTCACTCACAGCACTCATGACACTCTCATTGTGGATAGCCCAGGCATTATTGAACTCCGGAATGACGTAGTCTTTCTGGATGTTATACCACTGCCTCTCTGACATGGCTTCCAAACCAATGGTGTCACATACCTCCAGGAAAGGACTGCACTCACAGCAGTCGGAACAGTAATGTTGCACTACTTGACTCCCCTGATTTGATTTTGCGAATGCCAGATGTAATTGTGGCCATCCACACACTGCGTTTTCACAATCATTGTGGATCTCAGATTTGCCGTAAAAGAAAACCTCATCTTCCACTGCACTGCAGCATTCAGGGATGCAAACAGGTGAAGGGTCAAAAAAGTGAGTACTTAATTCGGTAATTAAATTCGGTTGAAATGCAGTCCCGGTAATTTCTGTTCGTCTTCTGAATTAAAGGCCTCTCCAGATCCTCCAGATGATGGAATAGGACCGGGGACAGGCGTGTAAAATTGGAAAGCTGACATATCCCCGACTTCCAGCTCTCTACACAGATTGGCATAGGCACCCTGTTTCTGCCGCTGAAGTACCCAACTGCGGCTCCATATTCTTGGCTTTATAACTCGCCGTCTTCTCCTTTTCATGATTAAAGCCACAGCAAAAACTGCGACCATTTCGCTCTCACTAACATAATTAGGCCTGTTTATAATTAAGTTATCGATCTCCAAGTAGTAGTTGAGCCGATGGTGAACAAAGACGGATCAAACTGAAATTCAACTAACGGAAAATGCAATGTATCCAACAACGGGTAATCAAAACTAACTGTAAGCTCCAGCTATTTACTCCAATGCAGCTGTAGTGGAGAATGACAAAACACTAACTCTAGCCTACTCTCAAGTAAAATAAAAATAAAACTAATTGCAAACCTAACTAATCGCAAACCTAACTAACCTAACCTACGCAAATTATGATGTTGCGGCTCTCAGCTGTGCCAGAGCGTTCACAGTTGCTATGGGAACCACCTAGCGTCGCAGCGCTTTGCAGCCAGTGTGAACGGCCCAGTTTTAGAACGTCGCAGCCCGTCTCGTCGCAAGGAGTTGCAAGCCGTTGCAAGGTGAATCTTTAGTCTGAACTGGGCTTAATGCACAACAGTTTCGACCGCCTGTTTCATTCATCATGTAACACACAAGACCGGAAACCATAGCAACGCCGGTAAACAAACCCCGAGAAGCCCAATCCCTGTGAGCTCCCCGCGCTACGGCCATCCGGAGGCGCACAGAGCTTTTGGCCGTGATATTATATTTAAGCAATAGATCACGCCAGGCTGTGGTATGTGCTCATTATACCACTGTTAAGGGGCGTTGTCCGGCCCCGACGCGCAGCGGAGGGCCGGCTTTTATACAACGGTTACTGTTATGGCGAAACGAAAGTCATAGAATACAAATACAAATACAAATACAAATACTTCAGGTGCTGGTGAATCTTGTCTCTGTGATTGGACGGTAGTTCTGCGGAAGTGGTGTGGGCTACCGTAATGATTAATATACGGGCGCAAGCTCTATTTCTCCGCTTGATAGTTTTTGAACGATCTAGATAGCAGAAACGGTTAGTTACGGGAATGAGGAGTGCGCATGCGCACGAAAGTTCCGGCGCAAATTAGACCCCCCCCCCCACCCCCCCAAACAAAAACTCCTCGGATCTGCATGAACCACACAAGTGACCCATTTGGCCGTCAAAAAAGTGAGTCTCACTTAAAAAGTTGCTTTGCATTGCTCAAATGAGACTTCTTGAGTTTGCGTGAATGTTGAGGTTCTGGGGACAGATTTGTAGTCAGTGTGGCCAAAGTTTTCCACAGCAGGGCAATAGAAATGGTCCTTGATGGGCATTGTAATGTTGGCCAGGTCATTAGTTAGTGTAGCTATTCTCCTGAACTGCTTTTTCTTTCCCTCATGTATGGTCTCAACTAGGTCTGTCTAGGTACCAACAGATATACTGGCTTCACAGATGTCCATGCAAGGCGAGTAGTAACCGACGTAAGTCGCTTTGGATGAAAGCGTCTGCCAAATGCCCTAATTGTAATTGTCCTGATCTTCCTCATCCCTCAATGTTTCACTGCCAACCGTAGACATGCTTGATCTGGGGTGGGAGCAGGATAAATAGTTTATAGAGAACTGGAAGATCAGTTTGTGCACTACACATTTACAACCCAATAAACATTGTGCTGATGGAGAACTAACGATTATTTTCTTGTGGTTTATGTTTTCTAATGTATTGTGTATCGATTCATTCTGCCTCAAGATATTGCATACCATACAATTGTATCTAAGATATGCATTTGATTGTATTTGCATGATGTAATGTACAGACAATTACTAATGGACCAATAGTGGCCGATTGGGTTATAAGAGGGAAATGAGGTGGGAGGTTGGAGGGCTGTAGCCTACCGTTGGGCACTCAACATTAATTGTATTCCAGAACATTATGCATTTTAGGAAATATAGTCTGCTTATCCATTTTGTGCATTTCAAGGAAATAGCACAAAATGGATAAGCAGACTATATTAACAAAAATGCATAATGTTCTGAATATAATCCATGTTGAGAGCATGCATGATGTCCTGTGCAATTTAGAAAAATCGTGGCAGACAAATGGAAAATGTGATTGGATGACATCATCCAATGGGAGCGCTTTGTTAAGTTTCCTGTTGGACATAACCAAAACCAGTGACCCTGTTGTACTGAAAGTACAGGTCTCTTCATAGTCTGTAGCTAAAAAATGTTCACTACAAACTCTGAATCAAGGGGAAATTGGAGGGTTAACCAGTTTTAAGGCTGCCAGCCATGCATTCAGGGCTGGTTGCCTTTTCAAAGGAAGCCTGTGGAAATGTGTGATTACCCCAGCTGCCTTGGCCCTATATAATTTATTACTGCAGCCAGGGGCAATACAGTATGATCCTCCTGCAGACCTCGTTGTTTTCTTGTCTGTAGCAATTTCAGAGAGCCTCAGAGTCTGACTCATTACCTGCTATGGCTGCTAGAGCCACAGAGTAGGAGCAGGTTACCATGCCATGTGACGTAGCTGATTGTTGAAATCCAACATGGTGGCGCCCATTAACATAAACAACACATTCACCGTACAATTGTACCCCTTTTAAAGGTCCCATGACATGCTATTTTATGTATTCTTTAATATAGGTATTAGTGGGCAACTAACACAGTATTCAAAGACGTTCCCGAAATTCAGCCGTGGTGCAGTTACAGCCACTCCGAGCCAGTCGCACATTGAGCTTCCCCCAAATGCGCTGTTTTGGTGTCTGTAGCTATAATGCAAATGAGGAGGAGCGAGGCGGGTCAAGGAGGAGGGTGGGGGTGTGGCCCTGAGCAGCTTGCAGCCACGGTACCAAGCGCTCTGTTTACAGTGGATGTATCGCAATGGCGAGGAGCACACAGCCTTTAGCCGTGTTCTGTAAATATTCTAGAACACACGGGAGTCCTGGAGCTCTATATCTAAATATTATCATATAGCCTACATAGATATCTATATCATATAATATATATTATGACGGCCAAAAGCTGTGTGAGCCAATATTATGAATCTCAAACGACCGCGTTGGGTTCTCCGACGTTCCTGGTTCTTCAACGTCCTCATCAATGTGAAGTAGACTGAACCGCGACAAGGAGGAGAAAGGGATCGTTGCCGGGCAGCGCTTACGCACCTCCGCCGGTGGTCCCTCAGCGGGTCTCAAGCTGGAGACATTCGCCGCCAACAATCCCTTTCTCCTCCATGTCGTGGTTCATGTTCTTGAGGGAGTCAAAGCCAAAGTTCCTTCCCCCCAATTCATTCTCAACCTTGGCTGAGATAACCCCCAATACGAGTCTCGTTGTAGAAATACCAGAGACGAGAGTCCGACAGAACGGTTATCCAAATAACAAGGAAGTGTACAACACTTGCGTTACAGTCCTGGAGCTCTATATCTAAATAATATCATATAATACATAGAAATCTATATCATTTAATACATTTTATCACGGCCAAAAGCTGTGTGCGCCTCCAGACGATATAATGAATCACAAACGACTTTGTCGGGTTCTGCGACGTCTCTGGTTCTTCCACTTTCACATCAACCTGAAGTCGACTGAACCGCGCGCTGCCTGCTGCCGGCTGCCCGCTGCCGGGCGATGGTGCCTCGCGGCAACCGGCGGCATGTCGCAGTTCATGTACTTCAGCCAGTCAAAGCCAAAGTTCCTTTCCCCCAATTCCTTCTCAACCATGGCTCAGATAACCCCCACAACAGTCTCGTTGTGGAAATACAAGACACGTCAAAGAACCGACAAGAAACACTTGCGTTAGTGTGTGTACACACACACACACACACACACACACACACACACACACACACACACACACACACACACACACACACACACACACACACACACACACACACACACACACACACACACACACACACACACACACACACACGGCGCTCGCACGGTCGAGTCTCATTGGCGGGCCAACGTCTCTGGGCGGGCAAGGCAGAGTAAGGGGAGGAGCTGATATTCCTGATGACGTCATGAATACAGACATTGCAAATCAGCGCACTTTAGCCTCCGTTTTTTCAAAGGCGAGCAGAACAGCTAGTGCTCGTTTTACACCAAACGCAAGTTTTAGCCATTGGGGGACCATAGGCAGGCTAGGGGAACTCATATTTATGTTAGAAAACCTCATAAAGTGAGATTTTCATGTCATGGGACCTTTAACAAGTTCAGACATTTTTAGTTATTGTACCAATGAGAAGGCAGACAATCTGTTACATCAACTAAAATTCAAATTTCAGTTCAGTTCATCTTTAAGGGCTTTCTTAAAAGAGTACAGATCTGAAAATGTGCACTGTTAATGGTATCCACCTAATTATAGCCGTATGGTGGTTATACAATAACAAAATGGTCATATAGGCAAAATGGGTTGAGACTGTAGAGGTTTGGCTTTTCTATGAAATTGTGGGAAAAGTAAACATTTTTTGAGCAGAAGACCAGGGTGAAAAAGATGCATCAGATTTTTGAGATTAATATGATGAAAGTATTTTAGTCCAGGTCAATCTCGTAAGGAGATATAAGGCTAGTTCATAATTTTTTGAAATAGCGCCACCTTTGGGTGCAGTACCACAATTTGGGTTTATTAGTAGAGGGGGGTATTGGTAACCACCTAATAATGGTTGTATGTTTTTTTTATACAATAACAAAATGGTCATATAAGAACAATGGGATAACTGCTCCAACTTTATTGGCCAATATTCCTCAAATGGAATTAAGTACCGTAATTTTCGGACTATAAGCCTTTTTAGAGTCTGCGGCTTATATAACGGTGCGGCTAATCTATGGATTTTTACAGCTAACGGCCACTAGGGGACCTCCTAAATCTATGGATTTTACAGGTTACAGTCCACCGACTTTAACTCTATGGGCTCTATGACCGGTCCGCGCCCCCCTACCTTTAAGTGGCGGGCTCCAGCAGGAAACGCTTGAGGCCGGAAAAGCCTCAGGTAGCGCGCAAAAGTAAAAGTGGAACCGAGAGTGGTAGGCTACGAAAGACAGAACGAGAACGAGAGCAAGACAAATATTACGAAAGCGAAACAGTTTGTGCAACGGAAGTTTTCCTGCACAAGCCCTCATTATGGAAAACAAACGTAGAAATGCATATGATGCAGCTTTTAAGTTAAAGGCAGTCAATCTGGCTGTAAAAGAAGGAAATAGAGCTGCTGCACGTGGCCTTGGCATCCATGAGTCAATGGTGAGACGTTGGAAACGCCAGCGGGAAGAACTGTCTCAATGCAAGAAGTCAAAAAAAGCTTTCAGAGGTAATAAAAGCAGATGGCCCGAACTTGAAGACTTTCTTGAAGATTGGGTGAACACACAGAGAGCAGACGGCCGAGGTGTTTCCACCGTGCAGATCCGACTGAAAGCTAAAACAGTCGCCACCGAAATGAAAATTGAAAATTTCAGAGGTGGACCATCCTGGTGTTTCAGATTTATGAGACGAAAGGGACTGTCCATCAGGGCGCGGACGACTGTGTCAGCAACTCCCTCCCGACTGCAAGGAACAAATAACAAACTTCGGCGAATTCACACAAAGAAAGATAGAGGAATATTCCATTGGACCGGACCAGATCATAAATATGGATGAAGTGCCTTTGACGTTTGACCTGCCTCTCACTAGGACTGTTAACAAGAAAGGTGAATCGTCCATCACGTTGAGAACCACTGGCTACGAGAGAACGAATTTCACTTGTGTTCATGGTTGCACAGCATCTGGATTAAAGCTTCCGCCAATGTTGATTTTTAAGCGGATTACAATGCTAAAAGAAAAGATCCCGAACGGCATCTCCTTTAAAGTCAACAAGAAAGGGTGGATGATGGAAAGCGTGATGAAGGAGTGGCTGAATGAGTGCTACGTCAAGCGCCCTGGAGGATTCTTTCGCCAAAAAAAAGCTTTGGACAGCATGAGGGCCCATATAACGGATAATGTGAAAGCAGCCATCAAGAGCACAAACTCGATTCCAGCTGTGATTCCTGGGGGCACAACGAAGGATCTGCAGCCACTCGACATCAGTGTCAATCGTGCGTTCAAAGTGGCACTACGCGTTCAGTGGGAGGCGTGGATGACTAGCGGCGATAAATCATTCACCAAAACGGGACGCATGCGAAAAGCCACTTTCGCTCAAGTTTGCGAGTGGGTCCTGATGGCGTGGAGGAGTGTCAAAACATCCACCATCATTAACGGGTTCCGAAAGGCTGGACTACTGCGTGATGAAGAGGAGGACGCCGCCACAGCTGAGGCCCTTCAGAGGCTGTTCGATTCCGACAGTGACGAAGAGGAGTTTGTTGGTTTTGACAGCGACAACGAAGGAGAGAGGAGAGTGGCTGACGAAGCCACCCTGAGCCTGTTCGTTTCCGACACTGAAGATGAGGAGTTTGGTGGTTTTAGTACGCAGGAAGAAGACGGAGATGAGGATTAATGACTTGACTTTTCTGGTTACAGCCGTGTACAGCACCTTAGCCTAAAAGATGAAGACGAGGATTAATGACTTTTCTGGTAGGCTGATTACCGTATATTTTAAGCAGCCTCATTGCTGCAACTTGAGTCTTACGCGCTTACTGTCGTGTTACAGGCACTTTATTTTGCATTTAATTTAGCCATTGATATTGCCTCGTCAAGCGCTGTAAGCTTTGTTTTTTGTTATGGTACTACTGTAGGCTATAACGTAGATAAATGTTCAAAGATGTTCACACTTTTTCAAGATTTTTCCAAAATAGCCAATGTTAAGTGGTTAAATGTTTGTGACGCTATTACGGTAACTAATTTTGCTGGGGAACCCCTATGCACTCCCTCAAGGAACACTGATTGAAAACCACTGCTGTGTAGATTACTGCCGGTATGTGCGCTGGGAGCGCACCGTTTAAGTTTGAAAGTTGAAAAGTTTGTGTGTCTGATACGCTATGTGATACAGTACAGTTTACACAGCACAGTATATGTTCTGTAGCTACTATTGTACTAAATGGTAACACTTGAATACGTTATGCAAATATGCAACTTGTTTTTTGAAATGTTAATAAATGGGAGCTTCCTCAAGCAGCCATCTCTTTCCCGACAATCCCCTCTGTGCACAAAACCTTGCATATGGTAATTAAATATTAAAACACCCGCGGTTTATAGTCCAGTGCGGCTTATCTATGTACACATCATTCAATTTATCTGCTGCGGCTTATACTCCGGTGCGCCTTATAGTGCGGAAAATACGGTAAAACAAATTCTGTTTGATTTTATGTGGCGATTTTGGTGAATTTTTGATTATTTTTGTAGCCTGTGAATCTTTTTATCATGTTTAGCTCTAATATGAAATTGCGGGAAAAGTATACATTTTTAGGGCAAAAGACCCAGGTTTTATAAATGTGTCTGATTCTGGAGATTAATATTCTGGAAGAATTTTGATTCCAGGTCAATCTGGTGAGGAGAAATAAGCCTAATTCGTGATTTTTTACAATAGCACCACCTTTGGGTGCAGTACCACAAATTTGGGTTTATGGGTAGAGGGGGTTATTGGTAACCATACCTGAAAATGTCAAGAGTTATCGACTTACAGTATAGGCTGCAGTATGACTTTTACAGAATTTGAGGGAAAAAAAGAATGTTACAGAAACAATAGGGGCCAAGCAGCTTCGCTGTTCCACACAGGTTGTACACACACACACACACACACACACACACACACACACACACACACACACACACACACACACACACACACACACACACACACACACACACACACACACACACACACACACACACACACACACACACACACACTAAGCTAAGCTAGAAGGTGACTCCATACTTACTCTCGTCTCTCAGTGAATATTACATCCATACTCTCAGCTTCTCTGTCATTTCTCACTTTAAGCTTGGGAAAAATGGAAGCATTAGAATCCGTCAATTCAGTTTCTCCAAATGGACAAGACATGGTCATAATAAAAAAAGTATCAGCTGTCACAATGTTACCAAAAATTAGATCTATGCAGTGAGGTCATTTGTGTTTGTGTGAGGGAGAAATATTTGAAACAATTGATAAAACTTTAATAATCATGTGCGACCAATTCATTGAATGTACATATACAATAGTAATACTCATTGGGTAGATAAAAACCTCATTGCAGTACTCACAATGTTGTGGTCATTTATCACTTCCTCCATGTCAGTGTTGGTGTTAAGCTTGTCAACGAGCTACATGGACATGGAACAAACAAATAAGTGGCTGATAAATGGACTTGCTCTCAATTGAAAGATTATTATTATTGAGAATTGTTGGTTCGATAGCACTGACTAACCAGAGCTCTGCTGTCAAACCACCATTCATAATCATGTTTGATTGCTATTTTTTGAGATTCGGCATTGGCCATATTAGACATTTACCATTTTGATTGACAGCTCTATCTTAATAACCATTTAAATGTAAAATGACAACTTGGGAGATTTACCATGTTATAGTCAGCGAGCTGGCCTTGTAAATCCCTGATCTCTCCAGCAAGTCCTTCAGCTCTAGATTCAACAAAAGACAACAAGGTAATAGTCAGATTTCACCACCTCCCCCAAAAAAATGCAAGGATGGTAATTGAGAACTGATTTTGACCATCTGACACTGATGTCGAACACACATTGATTACGCTTCGAGACAGTGTAAAATTAAATGGACGGTATACTGTCACAAAAAGAAGATCAAATGAAATTTTCAATGAGATATTTTGTTTTGCAAACAAACGGGTAACAATTATCAAAATAAAAGCTTCTCTCTGCATCTCGCAGTCATTATCCTGCACAGAAAAAAGACAACTGGGTGGGATCTCTCTCTGACAAAGGGCTCGTTGACTTTATCAGTGCAAAGTTTGACTTTATGGCCAATTCATTAAGAATAGATGGAGGCTTGTGTCATTTCTCTGACAAAGGGGCCCTTAGCCTTGAGTCATTTAGGAGCATCAGACATTTTGAACTTTATTAGTAGTCACAACTCCAGTAACTGGACTTGCCAGAGGGGGACGACATGTAAATAAAGCAGTTACATAGTACAGGTTGAACCAAAGCTTGGAAATGAAACATAAAGAACACTCACACTTGTTTATTGATTTTAATAAACAACACTTACCTTTTCTCATAGGACAGGTAGACAGAGTTCTCCTGGTTAAAGTTGTCAATTTCTTTGTGCAATTTGCTGGTCTCTGTTGTCAACTCATTGATTTTACTCCTACAAGAAGTAAGGCACAGAGGCATCACTTTAAAACATGTTAAAAAAAAAATTAAAAAGTTAAAATTGTTGTCTTTATCCTTCAAAGGTAATGAAGAAAACTCATAACAATATTATGAAAATAAGACAACATTTTAATGCTCTCATACAGTGGGGTCCTTAAATCCATAAAAATAAGCAATAGTCAAAAAAGTAATGTTTCCTTACTTCATATACTACTTGTACAAAATTAACCCACATTTTCTTAGAAGGATGGTGAAGAAGGTATGTGCACAGGTAGGCAAAGAAAAAGGTGGAATTATTTTTTGATCATTTTGTTATTCCTTCAATCAAAAGTTGGTATAGGCTCAGTCACGCCCTTTGATTAATAACTAAATTCTTAAAGAGCACCTATTATGCTTTTACGACTTTTATGACCTATAAACGTTGTTATAATGATTTATAATCATGTTTAACCATACGAAAGTGTCAAATAATGACGTACATGCATTTAGACGTATTCCCTGCTGACCGACTAGGGTGGCTGTGCAGAACGCTAAACACTAGGGACGCCGGGCGAGATTCACTTGTTCAAATTTCCGCGATTTATCTACGTAGAACAATCCGGATTTTCCATGTATGGTAATGCTGCAACATGCTCTTCCGGAAGGTAACAAATCACAACGGAGTGGGGTTGGCAGGAGGGGGGCGAGGGGGCGTGGAAGGACAAAGCCAAGTGTTGACAGAGTATGCTGAAATCGCCCAGATGAGGAAGAGTTCGCTGAAAATCTACATAGTTTTTTGTGCTGTGATTCGTGTCAGGTTGCTCTATAAGAGTCATTAATAAGAAATTATGACCAGAAAAGTAGTATAAGAGGAGATCTTTAAGGCATACGACCTGAATTCTGGTTGAATGGGTCATTTCACTTTCTTATGCTTCCTATTTGTTTCAACCAATCATGTCGCTGGAGGCAAGGATCAGTGCCCATTTATTTGGCATTAGGGGTGCAACGGATCACAAAACTCACGGATTGGATCGACCAGCAGTAAATTGGAAAAACAAACTCTGTAAATGTTTCAAATCAACACGGTGTAGACCGGCCACAATAGGAATACAACTGTTAAAATCCCATTCTGAAAGCTTCACCCACTCACATGAATGAGTTTTCTTTTGCAAACTGCAGTCCTGGTTTGCGCCCCAGGCCCTCTGTCATCAAGCCCAGGAAAATAGTATAGGAATGATGGTCAGCTAGACTGTGGTGCCCCCTGTCCACACGGAAATTATTTTGATGTAAAATCACAAAAGTCTTGTGCGTTTGGGCCGACCGTCCAGACGGACCCGGCGTTTTCGGATCGACTGGTAGACCGCGATCGACTAGTTGGGCACCCCTGGGCTAATGGGACTGTCCTGAACCAGTGTGCCAATTTTCACAAATTTTCACCAAGGCGTTCAATGGGCTGCCATAGACTCCCATGGAGGTAAAATAATGCTAATAGGAATTCATACGAAAACAATAGGTTGTCTCGCAGCTTCGCTGCTTGACACCCAATTGTCTCGCAGCTACGCTGCTTGACCCCCAATAATTATAATGTATTGTATAATAGTTTCTATATAATATAATATCTAATATCACCGCCAAAAGCTATGTGCGCCTCGGATGATATTATGAATCATAAAGACTTCGTCTGACGTTTCTGGTACTTCCACAACAAGTATAAAGACTCGTAGTGGGGGTTATCTCGGCCGTGGTTGAGAAGAATTGGGGTAAGGAACTTTGGCTTTGACTCTCTGAAGTCCAGATTGAACAAAAAAATCCCAGGAAAAGTGTTATTTTCATAATATCTCCCCTTTAAAGAACAGAATCACCCAGCCCCGGCTTTGTAATCATTCTTATTGGTCTTGGACTCAACCCACTAGATATTAATCATACATTATCATGTATAATATGACATCAGGTTTGAATCCATTTTATAAGAAAATGTTCATATTTCTTACCTTAGTTGTCCAAGGTAGTAGGACTTATCCAAGATCTGTCTCTGTGGTCCTGAACGACAAATAGAAGGAAATCCGAAGACAGAAAACATTACGGTCTATAAGAAGACAGGCTAAGAGGTGCATCACACAACATGACTTATTTAACATTTATAGATAACACAGCTTTTAATACTTCAAGCTCACCTTTGATGCCTGTGGTCATCCCACTGAGCCCCTGCTGGGTTACAGGTCTTTCAGTCACTTGTATGTGGGCTGACAGCACTCCAGGGATGGCAACCGGCCGGCTTCCCCTTGTGCCAGGACGGCTCGCTGTACTGGGAACCATCTGAATACACAAGATTAACACATCCCGTTAAAATCAACTTTAAAACAGACTATCTTTGGCCAGGTTATTTTATTACATAACATATATAACAGGCAGTTTGGATTTTTGGCTACTGTATATATTATAATTAATATTTTGCAGATTTAGCTAGTAGCCTGATGGTGAAGTGTTTGAAAAGGTTTCAATTTCTATGAGATACTCAAGGGTGGGTAATGCATTGTTGAGTGGGTAAAAGAACAAGGCAGGGTCAGGTTAAAACAGTGCAGTAATGGAAAATTATGTACACAGTCATGTTCAAAAGACGCTAATATCATCAATGAAGGTGATAGCAATGTGATGTTCAGGCGCGTCGTTAGCAATTGAAAACATCCGGGGCTTTAGCCCGGGGGGGAGCACCGTCCTGACTCCTGCGTGCTACGGTATCTTAATTAATTAATTAATTAATTAATTAATTAAGGGCGCCCCCAACACATAGGTCGCCTATGCCGAGCGCCAGCAGTAAAAACGAGACATTAGAATAGCCTATATAGCCTGCATGCACCTACCCGATGTCAAGAAGCCATCGCTGCTCCGACTGACCTTTCTCCCCCAGCCAGGCAACGGCAAGTAAGTAGTAATCTGCTTTTATGTTTCATTTTTAAGTTATTACTTGTTGTCAGTGTAGGTTTACGTTTATGTTACAGATAAAAACATGCTTTATATTTATTCAGCATTTCAGAGTTCTAATGTTTTCACGGAATATGCATTCCTAAACTGTTCACGTCATGTTCTGTTTAAGATCGCATGAGATGATATGTGCTATCGTGCGACCTGTAACCAGGAAGTAAACACTCGCTTGCATAGGTGCTATCGCGCGACCTGCAACCAGGAAGTAAACACTCGCTTGCATGGCTGTGTCCCAATTCATAGGACGCATCCTTTGTAGACCGCGTCCTTCGAAGGATGCGGCCTTCGTAGACCGCGAAGGACACTCCGAAGGCCGAAGAAATGGGACGGTCTAGCCTACGGAGCATTTCTGGTTTGCGTAACAAACCGTTACCGCCCTTTCACTTGCGTGACCACGCGCTGCTCCTGTCACCTAGCAACCCTGACAGCTGAACTGACCTGTTAGTAAACAGAAGTTAAACCGGACAGCGCGAAAAAAAGAAACCAACAAAAATTATTATTGATCATTATGTTTTTGTATATAGTAGTTTTATAATAATTGTTGTAAATAGTCACATGAATGTTTGTTGTAAATAGTTTTATTGTTGTATATATGTTTTATAAGTTATATACGAATACATTAGTCAATACAAAAAAGTTAGTAAGGGTTTTAATAAATAGTTAATCAAAAAAGTTAGTTAAATAGTTAGTTAAATAAGTAAGTTTCAATAAAAATGTAAATAATAATAAACGATGTGTTAAATATAACAGAACATAAGTTATTTGTCCACCAAACGCTCCAAATTTGAGAAAAACCTATCCATTCTTTCGCTGCTTTCCTGGGCTCTTCTCTCCTCTGCCTCCCTTTGTAGCCTCATGTCCTCTTTTATTAACTGGAACATTGACATTTTACATTTACATTTAGGGCATTTAGCAGACGCTTTTATCCAAAGCGACTTACAATAAGTACATTTATCATAAGAAGTGCATCAATATATCGCTGTCGGTACAGAAAGGATGTTCATAGAACCAAGTGCAAGTACCACAATCGCTAGGCTAACCCATTCCCCGTGTTACAGCCATGATAGCAGCTACTGCAGTTGCTACACAGTTAAGTACTATAATACAATACAATACAACACAGTGTACAATGGTTGCCAGAAGGGGGAGGGTGGCTATGCAGTCGAGGTGGACTCTGAACAGGTGAATCTTGAGTCCTTTTCGGAAGATAGTGAGCGACTCTGGAACATGTCTTCCTCTCTGTCCCTCTTTCTGGACCTTGGCCCTCGCTGTCTTTCCTCCTCCTGATCCTTGTCCTCAACCTCCTGATCCACCACTGCTGTACTTGGCCCTGGTGTGTTCTCAGGGATGGAGGCAATTAGGACAGGGGGGTTGGTGGAATGCATCTGTCATAATACCTCATCCATGGGGACAAACCAGGTCCAAGTGGCAGCAGTGGGTTTCCCACCTACCCCCTCTCCTGACCCTGGATACTTGCAATCCTAAGGCAGAGGAAATCAATCATGGCAGTTAACAACAAGAGCAGTATCAAAACTAATTTCAGCAAAAGTTTTTCTTTGCCAGCGGGGGAGTCACCTTACCCTGCAGGCCTATTTTCTCCAGAATTGTCCTAAACAGTAAACACAGAGACATTATTAATCAGAGAAAACAAGAGACACATTTATCAATCATGTTAATAGCCCATGTTAACAATAGGCCATTTATAATATATTTGACCATCTTGTAAAGGTTACATTTAAATTAGCCCGCATCTTATATGAAGCCCATAATAGTAAGACAACCAGTAGAAGTCAAAACACCCTTTTTCTTTGTGTGTTTTTCTAGTGCTGTCTAATAATAATAATGCATTGAATTTATATAGCGCTTTTTCCTAGACACTCAAAGACGCTTTACATTGAAGGGGGGGACCTCACTCACCACCACCAGTGTGTAGCACCCACTAGGGGTGATGCGAGCTGTGACTTTTTTTTGTCTTTCTTTCTTTAATAACCCAAAATAGGACATCGTAGTAAAGGATTTCTGGGGATGTTGTATCGGTCCTGCTGTTTAATGAGGGCTAATTTAACTAACCTTTACAAGATGGTCAAATGAAGATATATAAATGGCCTATAATAATTTTTATAAACTAACTTACGATATAAATAAACGATTGTTTCTTTACCCCCAAGCCACACTTGCTGAGTATTTCACCCCGGTGAACAGCTCATCATTCTCCCCCCTCAATAGAATAAATCGAGCAGTATGCTGCTGGCCCCCTAAACCAAAACCAAATGTTAGAATTAGTTTTGCTTTACACTACCAAACCAAAGCAGCTTAAATAGCAAAATAACCAAGTTAACTGTGTAATCAATCCCAACGTCTGTAACGTTACGGTCTGAAAACCAGGGTCCACAACCTGTGTTCGCGTTGGTCCATTTATCTAACGTTACAGAATAGCAAATTATCTATATAATCGCCACAATTTCGGTAAATATAACCATTTTAACCTCTTAAATTTGAAACTATAGGACTTAACGGGTGTTCTTAGTTAACGTTACAGCGTCACTAACTGTAACGTTACCTTACTTATATTGCCTATTACTTTAATGAAAAAAGTTTTAAGGGCCCTTGTATTTTTAACATTTGTATCGTTAAATACTCGAGTGACTAGAAACCAAATACTTACATTTAAATGCAGAACTTAAATCGCCATTCTCCGCCATCTCCATTGATTGAATGCGCAATGAATCTTGGGAGGGATACGTTGGGCCGTGAAGGATCTTGGGATACGTTGGGCCGTGAAGGATACAGCCGATGCATCCTTCAAATCCGGGAAAAGAAGGCTGCATTCGTAGGCCGCATTTGAAGGACCCTTGGAATTGGGACAGCACTTGGCGCGACGCTGTGACGCAATCGGCGTCGACGCATCCTTCGAATGCAGCCTTCGAAGGATGCGTCCTTGGAATTGGGACACAGCCTATATGCGCTATCGTGCGACCTGTAACCAGAAGGTAAACACTCGCGTGAAACCAGAGAATGGTGATAGCATTTCTACTACTTGACGGTACTACAGCTATGCGTAGAACGCTTCCGAACATCGCCGAAACTCCACCGGATGTTTGGAGATGACGTATCTCCCCTCAGATGCCGGCAAAATTACCTTGATAAGTTACCTGTTTTCCGTCTTGTAATCGTTGCTATTAAATTAAAAATGTCTCTTTTTACCTAATTACTTGCTTTACTATTTTACTCTTTTTAATGTCTCTTTTTTTCGCCGCTTTCTACAACGTCTTTCTGGTGGTGTCGGGTCAGCCATCTCTTCTTCGTTCGTTACCAGACTCCGGTTGCATTGTGGGATAGCGTAGTGAACCCCGTTGTTTACTGTGGCGGTAGCACGCATTCGGACGCGCTATATTTGTGGCGTACTACAAAATGCATACTTTATAGCAGTCAAGTGTGAGTATTCGGATTCAAAGCTACCAAATGAAGAAAGGCTAAATGTACATATTCCATCTATTTAAATGTGTGGATTGAATATTGAATTGGTAGCTGTGTGACCTGTATTCCTTCATTTTACATCTGAAATGTTTTGTAAAGACATGTGCTACTAGACTTGTAGTTGTAACTGTGGAATAGTCACC
The DNA here is from genome assembly GCF_031168955.1 of Gadus macrocephalus. Classification (NCBI taxonomy): domain Eukaryota; kingdom Metazoa; phylum Chordata; class Actinopteri; order Gadiformes; family Gadidae; genus Gadus; species Gadus macrocephalus. The sequence continues at coordinate 3,861,830 of NC_082382.1, read as the reverse complement.
AGAAAGTAAAAACAGGCACCATGGGATTGCCAACTCCATATGCATTTATTTAAAACTTGCACATTGATGGCAAAGTGCTTAGCAGAAACGGTTCTCTAATTTGCATTTAAACATTACATTGAAGATGATGAAGAACAGTTTATTGAACCATTGCAGTGTAAGAAAAAAGAACGAGCTAGTGGAGCATTAGGAAATGCGAACGTAATATATAAAAAGAATGTATACAAAAGTGTAGCATTAACAAACTGCTTTATCATTGCCCCTACAACTTAACAAACAAATAACATTTCATTTTACCACTATTTTGCTGTAGGGGGGAGAATCAGTGTGTGCCGTCTTGATTTGAGCCTTGCAAATTCGTCAATGACCTCATCCTCAGTGATAACTCCAACCAACTCTCTTTCTATTGACAGTACTGCCAATTCGTTGAGCCTCTCCTGGCCCATAGTGGACCTAAGCCACGTATGAAGTCGGCGTAGAGCACTAAAGGACCGCTCACAGCTGCAACTGCTGACAGGGATAGTCAGTGCCACCTGCAAGATGGCCCTCAGTGACGGGAACATCATAGAGTCCAGGAGCTTGAAGACACTGAGGGTGTCCGGGATGGAATCTGGATCCTTCCTGCTCAGGAAGCTCTTTGCCACCAAGACCTCTTCTGGGACCAGCTGTATGTGGTAGTGTGTAGCCAGTTTCTCCAGTGACTGCAGACAGAGGAAGGATTTGGAGGCTGGGTGGCATGCCTGGATTCCATCCATTAGCTCTCCCGCAACAGTGGAAAACCGGTGGCCCAGTTCATTGATCATCCGATCAATGCACGGGAAGAAAAGCCCCTGCTTCAGACACTCCGAGTCGTTAAGCAGGTCAGAGCCCGACCCAGTAGACGCCTCCACAACAAAATCATCCATTCTCCTCTGCTTTCTCCTTGGAGCAGGAGAGGGCTCGGGAAGGTTGTGATCAGAGCAGAGCTGCTTTGTGACCTCATAGAGTTCCTCAGCCACCTGTTCAGTTCTTTGACTGACCAAGGTGTCGTGGATGGCACTCTTGAATTGGACTGCCCTTGCGAGGTCAATGGATGTCCCCTGCAGGAACCTGTGGAAACCCTCTGTGATACCCAAAAGCCTATGGAAAACCACCAGTAAATATACTGTTGTCCTTTTGGACAATTTAGAGAGAAGCCCCACTGCTATTGGTGTATTCAGCATCTGCAGACTAGTAATTACTGCAGGGAAATTCCTCAAAAGGGCATTTATTGAGTTGACCTGGCATGACCATCGCGTTGAGGATATCTGGACCAGTTCACGCCGCTCAATGTTCAGCTCTTTCTGCACAGCCACAAACTGATCATGGCTTTTGATCGAGGTGCTGAAACAGGAATACAGGCTTTCCAGCATGTCAAAAAAAAAGCTTGCTTCAGGAATAGCCTTGCAAGTATGACAGAGCACCAAGTTCAGCTCATGTGCATAGCAGTGCACGTAGATGGCCTCAGGGTGTTTTTCACGGAAACGAGTTTGCACGCCTCGCACTGACCCGCTCATCACCGCTGCGCCATCATATGACTGGGCAACAACTTTGAGACCGTCGATGCCATGTGATCCCAGGACCTCCTCAAGGGCATTTGTTATGCTCTCCGCGTCATACCCTCCCAGTCTTCTCAAACAAAGGAATCGCTCCCTTATGCGTTCCTGAAAGACGTAACGGACACAAACAGCAAGCTGCTCAGTGTTTCCATCCTTGGCCTCATCAGCCATGATGGAAAACATTTTAGCTTCCCTCACCTCATCCCTTATCCTTGATGTGAGCAGTGACGAGGAACACTTAATGAAGTCATTTTGGGAGGAAGGTGAAAGATAGGTGGCATTAGCAGGAGCATTATACTGTTGCAGGAAGGGATCAAATTTGGACAACAGCTGAACGCATTCAAGGAAGTTTCCTTGGTTGGAGCTGCCCTCACCCTCGCAGTGCCCCCTGAATGCAATGCCTTGCTTGGCCAAGAAGAGCATCACAGAAACAACGCGATGGAGATACAGTCTTCTTTCTGTGATCTCCGCTGCACTAGCAGCAAGTATTTGCTCGGTAACATCCCCATGGACCTTGGTTGCCTTGTAACCTATCCAGGCCATCATGGAAGCCTTGTGAAGAGCCGTCTTCTCATGTTCCCTAAAAGAATCAAGAGCCCTCTTCCAATTACAATAGCCAGTGGTGGCCAGGCCATCTTTATTTGCCCTCTTCTCCGGTTTGCTGAACACCCGACAGCAAAAACAGAGGGCAGCATTTTTGGCTGCAGAATATTCAAGCCAGTTGAATGATTCGTACCAGATCTTTTGGAACGACCTCTTCTGGAGTCCAAAATAGGTCGATGGGAAGTTGATGTCTTTCACCTGCTTCGGACCTGTGTCTGGACTTCCTAATGTGCCCTCTCCTGTCCTTCCCTCATCACTCCTCTCTGGCTCATCTGTGATGCAACACAATTAAGCAGCAAAGTAAGCACCTCTCCTCCATTTATATATATATATACTAGAGCTGTCAGTTAAACGCGTTATTAACAGCGTTAACGCAAACCAATTTTAACGGCGTTAAAAAATTTATTTTAATCGCTTGACAGCTCTAATATATACATATATATTATTATATATATATATATAATATATATATACTATTAAACCTTCTTAAATATTTGTTATTCTATGTCTAATCTAATCACCTTCATTTTCTTGTTTTAGAAGCTGACACTCGGACAGTCTATGCTGTGATAGTAGCACTTCTAAAGGTAGAGGAGCCATGTCAGGTAACCTTTTGACCCAGAAAATATACACAACTAGCTGTGCAAAATAGAAATTTTGGTGAGGATGTCGGAGGTGACCATGTGAGAACAAAAAAATTGACGACAGGTCCAACAAACAGGATTTTTGGACCAAGACAGTCAATGGTAAGTGTCTGTGCAATGAATGAGTATTTTAAATTAGACCACCAGTGCTCAGTGATCAGTGCATGTTGTTCTCGTCTTTCTAACCAGGTGCCTCGTCTTTGAACCATGACGGTCAACATGACCCTGATGGCCGCTTGAGGACAACACTCCCCGTAAGTGAAAATGTACAAAGGTGAAAATGTACATGTAATGTGCTCTAGATAGATGGACGCTTTACGGGCTAATTCAATTTGGCCTTCCAATCATCGTGTTTCTGCCTAATCCATCCATACAGTTAAGTGCAAGATGCACACACCCAGGTGCTTGCCTGGTAAAGAAAAACGAATCAGAGGGAAACAAAAGAAAGACCTGCACACATTCTAAAAACCTCCCACAAATCTTAATTTCACAACATTTCCATCAGGATCTCATTCGCTCTGTGATTTTAAGGAAGATCCTAAGTGATTGAAATGTTAGGATTTGTGGGAGCTGCAAGAATGTGTGCAGGTCTTTCTTTTTCTTCTTTCTGATTCTTAAAACTCTGCCTCTTGATCTCAAGCAGGCGTGTGTTGAATGATACAATGAATGTGATTGTGAATGTTACAATACGTTGTGTTGCTTTAGATCACTGAAGCTTAATTTAAATAATGAAAAAATAATCTTCCCAGACTGTTTCTGTTACTTGCTTATGCTGTAGGCAAGTTGTGTAAGAAGCTTATCTCTATATAAATCTGAGCTGTACATGAATCTGTTAATGAAGTCTCATTTCGACTCCTTCCTCCACTTCACTATTCATGTTCTGTTGCTTGCAGTTAACTACAGCCGCCCTTCCTGGGTAACGCCACCACCAATCCCTGGTCATCCATTGAAGCCATCTCTCTCACTCTGCGCACACAGTCACACTGTTGCCGCTTCATTCTCATTGTCTCATAATCTCATTATTATGGCTGCTGTGGATGCTTTAAAAAATAAACATTTTTCTCTCAGGTAAAATCAAACCAGTGGGATGTTAGATTGAAAACCTCCAAAGCAATGTATTAAAAATTGAAAGAACAGTCCTATGTGTAGTTTCTTTTTTGGGGATTTTCAAAATGAGGTACCAAGCTAGAATGGATTGTCAACCCACTGTTTCTCAACCCTCTCCGATTATTACTATGAGTAGTAGTATTGCATGCATACAGTACTAACATCAGTGCCACAGTAAGCCTATAGAGGCTGCAACCATTTGCTTCTCAAAAGATTGTAGTGTTTTAGAATGGACGAGTACTAGAAAGACAAGACAGGCGCCGCTACTATGCTAGCTACTAGATAGTAACACCAGACCAGCATTAATCAATCAAAATTAAGCTATCGACTGGCTGCTTTTCACGAACCTGAGCTGATCGCAGTGTTCTCATCAGGGGTTGCGGGAGATGATGCCACACTCTCCACCGCTTGTTCTTGCTCTGCTATTTTCTTCCCAAAGAATTTTCTTATATCCATCTCTTATCACCGATATTTTATAACTGTACTTGACCTGAGAAGACCTCTGAGAAGTGGCGGGCGCCAGGGTGTTGCCATAGCAACACCAGAATTTGTTTAGCGACACAAAGTTGGCAAGATTTATATATGTATTTTATTTATTCATAAGAATGAAAGAAATTGTGTTATGAAAGAATAAAACAATGATTGATGCATTTTTGTTTGAATAACATCTTGCTCCCGCGGCCAGTGCCAGCGCCGGCATTGCAAGGGGAGGGATATTACGTAAATTCGCAGGAGGCGGGATAAGTGCGGGCGGCCGCTGTCACTCAGGTTTGTTTTGGTTTGACGCAGACAGCATGGAGGCAGAACAGACCGCAGAACTCAACGCGATCGTCTTTCTTCAATGTTGCTGCAACGATGCAGCATATATTCAGAAGAGCAGCCAGTACTTACGTGTATGAAAGCAGCTATTATTATATATATATATACATATGTTTCTTTCTTTATTTATTTATTTATTTTTTACGGCAGAGATCCGGGGCTGATCCCAAAAGATCCGGGGCTATAGCCCCGAATGCCCAGGTCTAACGACGCGCCTGGTGATGTTGTAGGTTATGTATATCCCATTTTATGAAATGAAGAGTCCAAAATGCTGTCAAAATGTATCAACAAATAAACTTGATTGAAGCACCCAATTCTTCATGGACTCATTATTTATAAAAATAAATGTATTTGTTTATTTGTAAGGGACAAGTCCAAGAAACATAGAGTCGAAAAAGCAGTGTCCTATGTATTGTTCACATGTCCAAACTAATTTAAAACAGCCTCATAATGTGCAATGCTATTTAAACAATCATTCATTCAAGTGAAGTTACCTGTTAAAAACAGGGGCGGAAGGTGTATAGAGGCGATTTGAGCGACGCACTACCAACTGGGAGAAAGAGGATTTATTTTCTAACAAATTCTATCAAAGCAAAAATAGTTTTCAGTGTTCTAGACATATTATCTCTCATTGTCCAATCAGAATTGTCAGTTTCAAATGGTCCTGCCTCTCAGGACAAATTCATTGATGTGGAAAATCGCCCAAGCATTCTCCCATTCACTGTCATGTTAAAACTTATTTTTTTCGGAAAACGAGCCTTCAATGCATTTTCAATGGGGATTCGGGACTCGCCCTAACGTGCTTGCGTCATACGTAACTGAGCAAAGAGCGCGAAGGGATATCTTCGATCAAGTCACTTGCTAATTTCAACATGGCTGCTAAGGTGTGCAATACCGTTGCGTCTCGCAAATGAAGTTCCTTTTAGTCAACGATCCAATTCAGACAAATAGGCATTAAAACGATCAGGACCTCCAAGACCAAAATTAATTGGTCTAGATTCACAAATGCATGCAGTGAGTCCAGCCTCCGAGCCTCCCGGTTCCCTCTATCAAATGTCTATGGGAAATAACATGTTTTTTTTTAATGATCGTACATAACAATCGTGGTGGCGAAGAAGTAAAAGCTGAGTCAGTTCTATTTCATCCTTACTGACCGCCAGAGGCGGTGCTTAAAGCACTGGATCTCCACCTCGCGCATGCGCATTTCGAGTACCTAATACCAGTGACCCCCACGTGACACCGGGAAGGCTATATCTTCCGGTGTCATTAGAGGATCTGTTCCTTACATCTTCTCGCTGCGCAGGTACCGTATTGAACCTTTGTTTGAGAAAGGAAGGAAGCTGTTACAACTGGCTACGTGCAGCCTCGTGACCAAGGTCGAAGCTGCGGGTAACCCGTCCTCCAGAGGCTGTGGCTAGTTCATACAGATACTTAGTGAAAGTAACTAAGTAAGAAGAGTGGCCGGCGTTTGTTTTGGAGGGCAGTGTGCTCGCTCCCGCTCCCAGCACTCGTTCGCCTCTTGCTCTGTTATTGTTTGTTGTGTTAGCCGTTAGCTTTGCTCTGTTCTAACCATCAATTTATTTTTCCCTTACAACTTACCGGTGAAGGCAGTGCTCTCGCTCCCGCTCCCAGTAACGTTTTTGTTTGGTTTCTCCCTTGTTTAGCAGCAGCGCTTACGCTCAAGCTAATTAATATCGGTCGATTTCATTTTCTGGTGAAGGCAGTGTTCTCGCTCCCGCTCCCGTTAACGCCGCATTTGGCCCTTGTTTGGTTGATAATTAGTAGCCGCGATCACGCTCAGGCTAATTAGTTTCGGTTTTTCATTTTTTCTGGTGAGGGAAGTGCTCTCCCTTCCGCTCCCAGTACGCTGCCGGTGGCTACCTCTATAATGGCCCACCTATGTGTCGCCTGTGCGGCTCCTCTTGAGCCTGAGGACGGCCACGACAGTTGCCCTCCTTGCCTCGGTCTCGAGCATCTGAGGGAGAGCCTCACGGACAGCGCCTGCATGAACTGCAGCCTCCTGCCTTGGGTGCTCAGAGTGGCTAGGCTAGCAGAGCTGGAGAATCGGGCAGCAGCCAACGACCCCTCTGCTTTAATGAGCCTCCCTCCCAATCAGCCCGGTCGTTCGAGAGGGCGGCAGCGGCATGATGGGGCTGCGGCTATGGGTGCCCCCCCCAAAAAGAAGGTGAGGCTATGACCGAGGGCGATGCCTCCCACACGTTGGATGAGGCCTCCTGCTCCTCGGCCTCCTGCTCCTGTAAGGCTCCCTGCAGGGGGCATCAGACACCTCCATGGCGGCCGTCCTGCGGACCGCTCTGGCTCGCCTGCAGCTTGACGCGGCGCAGACGGAGTCAGCCCAGGCCAGCGCCTTCTTCAGGCGCAACCCTGTCCCGGCCACATTCTCCGTCCCTCCTTCAGAGGAGTATCTGAAGGAGCTCCATGCTTGCTGGAGGGACACTAGGGCCCTATCCCACTCGACGTCGGACGCCCGGACCTTGGCTGCCATGCAGAATGCGGCACAGGTTGGGCTGGGCCGCATGCCAGCAGTCGAGCCTGCCATCGCCTCCCTAATTCTGGCTCCTGATGAGGCACTGAGGCCAAATGCCAGGTGCCCTCGGCCACAGTGCAGGGTCACAGACGACCTCCTGTCAAAGGCCTACGACGCAGCGACACGCATGGGTCGTATTGGGAACTCCCTTTCCCACCTGCTGCTGGGTCTTTCGACCTCTCTGCAGCAGGCCCAGGTCGAGCCGTCGCTGCAGAGTCTGAGTGACGCCTCATTGTAGGCTTTTGCCCTCATGTCGAGGGAGTTAGGGCGCACTATGTCCACCCTCGTGCAGACTCGCCGCCAGGTGTGGCTTGCGCAGTCGCCCTTGACGGAGACATGTAGGAGGGTCCTTCGTGCGGTGCCGGTGGAACCAGGGGAGCTCTTTGGGTCAGCTGCCCTGGAAGCACTGGAGGGGGCTGCCCGAGCTAGGCAGACCAGGCAGCAACTGTCAGGCCTAAATAGGAGTGTGTCCGCTCTTAGCAGGCCTGGGGGCCCCTCGGCAGTCCCCCAGCGGCGCTTTCAGCCACCTGATTACTCCGGTGGCCTACGAAGGTCTCAGCGGGCTGCGCAACCGCCAACGGATGGCTTTCGGGCCCCCGAACACCTACCTTCCTGGCAGCTCCGTGCCCCACAACCCAACCGACGCCCCTCCAGAGCCTCAGGAGGCCGGGGGGGTAGGCGCTAGGCCCTCGGGGCCGGTCGTCGGGAGTTTTTCCCATCAGCAGCTCAGTTACTGGGCTGCCTGTACTTCAGACCCTTGGGTGGTTTCCACCTTGACCCAAGGGTACGAGTTACAGTTCCGACGCCGGCCCCTAGCCTTCAGCCGGGTCAAAATGACTGTCGTCAACGACCCGGCAGAGGCCTTAGCTCTGGACCAGGAGTTGTCCACCCTCCTGGCCAAAGGGGCAATCGAGCCAGTGGATCCTCTGCTGCACCCCAGAGGATTCTACTCGAGATACTTTCTCGTAAAAAAGAAAGATGGCAGATTTCGCCCAATTCTCGACCTGAGGGGACTCAACCGGTTCCTGAAGGTCCTGCCATTCCACATGCTCACCGCATCCGACACGCTGCGGGTGGTCGCAAGGGGAGAATGGTTCACCACGGTGGACCTAAGGGACGCATACTTCCACATCCCAATTGCACCGCGCCATCAGCACTTCCTCCGGTTCGCCTTTCGCGGCCGGCACTTTCAATTCAGGGTACTTCCCTTTGGTCTCTCCCTCTCTCCGAGGGTATTCACCAGGGTGGTGGCGGCAGCTCTCGCACCCCTGCAGAAGCAGGGCACGAAGGTCCTGCCTTATTTGGACGACTGGCTGATCTGTGCACCTTCCCAGTCTCAGGCGGCCCGGGACACGGCTCGGCTGCTCTTGCACGTGGCCCGGCTTGGCCTGACGGTGAACTTTGTGAAGAGTCGCCTGGACCCATCCCAACGGGTCGCATACCTGGGGATGGTCCTAGACTCGGACGCTATGAGGGCCTATCTGTCACCTCAGCGTGTGACCGACATCCTCCTCTGCCTCCCCCGCTTCGGGTATGGCAGGATGGTACCATTCATTCTTTGCCTGCAGCTCTTGGGCAAGCTGACAGCTGCCTCAGCTGTGGTGCCCCTCGGCTTGCTGTCTCTGCGCCCTATGCAGATGTGGCTGAACAGCCTCCACTTGGACCCCAAGTGGCACAGGCACCGAAAGGTCAGAGTGTCTCGGCAGTGCCTCTTCTCTCTGTCCCCATGGAGAAAGAGGTTGTATATGTCTGTGGGTGTACCCATGGGCACCATTCCATCCCGTCGGGAGCTGGTCACGACAGACGCCTGCCTATCGGGATGGGGCGCGGTTTGGCAGGGCAGGACTGCCCAAGGGCAGTGGCCGGCCCAGAACCACGCTCACATCAATGTGCTAGAGCTCAGGGCGGTACAGCTAGCACTCAATCATTTTCTGCCTCATTTGACAGGCAAGCATGTGCTGGTTCGATCCGACAACATGTCAGCTGTTGCCCAGATCAACCACCAAGGGGGGACCCGGTCTTCACGGCTACTCCGGGTATCTCGGAACTTGTTGGCCTGGGCATATCCCCGCCTGGCCAGCGTACGGGCGGTCTTCATACCGGGGCAACGGAACCAGGTCGCAGATTTTCTATCGCGGCAGAAGCCCCCACCGGGGGAGTGGCGGCTTCATCCGGAGGTGGTGGAGACGATGTGGGGTCTCTTTGGCAGGGCGGAGGTGGACCTCTTTGCATCAGAGTAATCTGCACATTGCCCCCTCTGGTTCTCCTGGACGTAGGTGACCGGCCCCCTCGGACAGGATGCCCTAGCTCACGACTGGCCACAGAGTCCTCCCACACTCCAGAGGGTGTTTCTGCGGGGCCACAGGTTACTTCTGGTGGCCCCCTACTGGCCAGGGAGACTCTGGTTTCCACTGCTGCGCAGGCTCTGCTGCAGCTCTCCATGGCGCCTCCCCTGCAGGAAGGACCTCCTTTCGCAGCTGGGGGGCCAGATTTGGCACCCAGATCCCCGTCGCCTCCAGCTCTGGGCCTGGCCGCTGCAGGGCCCGACTCACTGCTGAATGTTTGCACTGAGACCGTCAGGAATACCATTCTGAGTGCCAGGGCACCATCTACCAGAGCACAGTATGCCAACAGATGGAAGTTATTCTCTGACTGGTGTAGGGGTAAGACAGTAGACCCAGCACGTTGCTCCGTGGCCACCGTTCTGGAGTTTTTGCAGTCCCTCCTGGATGATGGTCGCTCTCATTCCACCTTGAGGGTCTATGTGGCTGCTATCTCTTCCCGACATGAGATGGTCGACGGAGCCACAATGGGTTGCCACAGGTTGGTGTCCCTCTTCCTTAGGGGGGCCCTGAGGCTGCGTCCCCCTAGGACTCTGAGGACTCCAGCTTGGGACCTGCCCCTGGTGCTGGAGGCCATGTCATCACCTCCTTTTGAGCCTCTGACCCAGATAGGGTTGAAGGTGGCTTTTCTGCTCGCCATTACCACTGCGAAGCGGGTCGGGGAGTTGCACGCCCTTTCCGTGGCAGATACATGCCTGCGGTGGAACCCTGATGGCTCAGGTGTGGTTTTATGGCCCAATGTAGCGTTCCTGCCCAAGGTGCTTTCACGCACCTATTTTAACCAGCCTATCCAGCTGGCACGTTTTAACTCCCCATCTGAGGGGAATGAGTCAGAGATGCTGTGCCCGGTACGGGCGCTTAGGGCTTACATTGCTGCTACGGCCGGTATACGGCAGTCCGAGCAACTGTTTGTGTGTCACGGTGGCCCTAACAGAGGTTCTGCCTTGTCTAAACAGAGGCTGTCCCACTGGGTTGTCGACACCATTAAACACGCCTATGTGGCCAGTGGCCGCCCCCCGCCATCCGGGTTGAGGTGCCACTCCACCAGAAGCGTGTCGACATCGTGGGCCGCACTAAGAGGTGTACCCCTGGCAGTGCCGCCGCTCCCATAACGCGCACTACGCGCTGCGCGTAGGGCCTCAAGTCCTGAGGGGGGCCCCAAAAAAATAAATAAAATAAAATAAAAAAATTCTTACTTGTATACTTCTGGTTTTGGACATTCCAATACTTACTGTATGTATGTTTTGGCTGTTCTGTTAACTGTGTTTACAAAGTAGATTTAACTTTTGCGTTTTAATAAAATGTGGGGGGGGCCATAAAGGAGTTATGCTTAGGGCCCCAAAATAGCTAGCAGCGGCACTGACCCCTGGAGTCGATCTGTACCGCGGCATCATGGACGTCACGGGCACCTTTACAAGGTTTTACCGCGTCAACGTCGCCAGTCCCCACCCGATGAGTGTGGTCCTACTGCCAAGCTCTGCTACCTCCAATGAGTGAGGTGGTTGTTGGATTCTTTATGACCTTTTTGGTATGGGTCATCCAGTGCTTTAAGCACCGCCTCTGGCGGTGAGTAAGGATGAAATAGAACGATAGTTACGTATGTAACTACGGTTCTATGAATCCTGGATGACCGCCAGAGCGTTCAGTCACTCAGAATCCTTGTGTTCTCGCGAGAAGATTCTAGGAACAGATCCTCTGACACCGGAAGATATAGCCTTCCCGGTGTCACGTGGGGGTCACAGGTGACTATGTTGGTATTAGGTACTCGAAATGCGCATGCGCGAGGTGGAGATCCAGTGCTTTAAGCACCGCGGTCATCCAGGATTCATAGAACCGTAGTTACATACGTAACTATCGGTTTAGCTACACACTTTTCCCATCTAGTTTCGACTGGGTTTTGGGTTTGTCGGTGCCGTTAAAGTAGTAAACGGCACCACAATGTAAAAACCCAGTCACTGCAGTCATTTGATTGGCTGAAAACGAGGGAGGCATCTGATTGGCTACAGAGAGTTCCTTGTTGAAAAAAATGCATTTGTGAATCTAGCGACGTCAGGAGAGTCTCAAAAATCCACATATAAATACAGTCCAGTTCACACACAAATGCAAACAAGTTCACAAATGAAAAGCGTCTTGTAAATTCAAGTTTAGCAGTTTGTATATAAATGTAACAAAATCCAAATACATTTTGATGAAAATTACTAATATTTTTTTAATTCATATTATTTATGGATTTATATTACATTTATTTAAAACAAGGTACATTTGTGTGTGGATCAGAGATGTGTTTGTGAAACTTATTTTTGTTTATGGATACATTTTACAATTATACATACCGATATCCATTTGTGTGTGCATTGAAATGTATTTGTGAGAAGAGAGTAATTTATATATAAATCACAAAATACATTTGTGAATCCTTCTCTGTGCTTTCATTATTAATGAGACTGTTCTGACCCCATACACCTCAATCAAACTGACTTAATGTGTTTTACTTTTTAACTGGAGTAAAGTGAAGTCCAGTTATGAAAACGTTGAATCTGAGTGGAGCTAGACGGTGACAACGCATTTATTTTATTTATTTAAAAAGGGACAGTGTGCATTAATCAACATGGCCATTGTATCGGACATATAAATGCACCAGATTTGGTTAAAAAACTATTTTTCATCTGTAGTCCCCAAATATAGGTGTGAGGTTTGAGGAAAATTATACTAGTAATTATAATCTCTTGGCTAGCGGCATCTCTTTCAAGACGCATCTGCTTGATTAATGCGTTAACCCATTGTTTACGTAAATCATATGGCAGATGCTGCAGAAAACGATGGTGCTGTGAAATAACCTTCCCTAGTATTATCTTACATACCCCAGTGGCAGCTCTGCTAGATGTTGGAGGAGGCCTGATGGCAGAGAGGGGTCTCAAGGCACTCGATATCTGAGAACCTCCACGGCTCGCTGGCCGACCAACAGAAGAAGGGGTCCAGTGGCTTGCCATTACAAAGAATCCTGTAAATTAGAAAATATGTTACACAGTTGAAGTGTAATACACAACTTTAATCTGTTCGGCAATGTTGAATTTAAGTTCACATTTATTGCTCACTGTTGGTCCGATCTTGGTTTCAATAGTTTTGTATGCAATAAATACTGCAAAGCTTTTTGGAAAGCAATGTCAGACGATGACACCAAAGGTCAAAAATCTGTATCCTGAAATAAGACGACTGAATATAATATTATCCATAAACTACATGGAAAAACGTGGTTTGATTAGATAAGAATCTGTTACTTATGCTCACACAATCTGTTGGAAACTGAAATATTGCCCTTTATTTGCATCGTCTACATTGTATCAAAAGATAATCTATAAAACCAGAATAAACGTATAACTTGAGGTCGTGTGCCATCAATGTAAGAACATTTTTTAGATGGAACTTTGAGTCAGGAATAAAGCATTAATTCATTCACTGCAGCAGCAGACATGCGTCTGTCTCATTGCAGCAGTAGACAGGCGTCTTTCTCAATGTAGCAGCAGTCAGCAGACATGCCTCTGTCACACTGCAGCAGGGTCATCGTTCATGATTAGAGGATGCGATTGAGTGGCAGACACATAACTTGCAAAACTGTAGGACGGTCATCAATCGTGATCACACTTCTCTATGTTCATGGCCCTAGATGTGTTGACGCGGCCGCTGAAACCCGTCACTGTCATCAGTTTGACGTTAACAACTAACGATGTGGACTTACCTCGGCAGTATTCTTTACTGGCTTTAAATATATAAAACCTGCGTTTAAATATAGGTTATCCCATTAAGAGAATAAATAAGCGTTTGTTACCTTAATATGCACCACAACTAGGAAAATCAAACATGGGAGGTTGGTAGGAACTCTGGTTTCCCTGGAAACGATGTGCCCTTTTCAAAATGACGTCAGTCAACTTCCGCTCTTCTTCTTCTTCTTCTTCGTTTATTTAGGCAGACTTGACGCAGCTATGGCGTATTACTGCCGCCCACTGTTTGTTATTTCCCCCTAAACTTTAAATCCTTTTAGATACTCCAATGATGTGAAGGTAGTCCATCAATTCCTTTGTTTTATCCGCTGAATCCAGATTCAAAAGGGTGTGCATATTCAAAACTGATTCCCCAGCTGATCCAAGCCTCCGGTACAGAGTCCTCCTTTGCCTGGAATAGCGCCCACACTGGAGAAGTACATGTTTTACAGTCTCTCTTTCTCCACACTCACACCTGCCATCTGGGTGTTTGCCAATCAGAGCCAGCCCACTCCTCAGCCCACAGTGTCCAAGCCTCAGTCTTGTGATTGCTACATCATCTTTTCTTATGCACCTAAAAGTGCACCTATCTTTATTTACATTTTCCTGTATTGAAAAGTACGCCCTTCCCTTCCTTTCATTCTCCCAAGATTTTTGCCAGCTTTCTTTTAGAGCCCTGTTTATTTTTTCCCTGTGCAAATTAATTTGCACTGTTTCCTCCTTCACCGCCTTCTTTGCCTCCTCATCCGCCACCTCGTTCCCTTTCACACCCACATGAGCCGGCACCCAGAGAAACCCCACCTCTCTCCCCGCCTTGTAAATTCTGAACACAGACTGTAGTATTTCCACAATTAAATCCGGTCTGGACTTGGATTTTCCTTCTTTTATTTAAATTAAGGCTGCAGCTGAATCACTACATATTACTGAATACCCCTGTTTATTACCCTCCACCCATCGTAAGGCCCATAAGACTGCCACCATCTCTGCTCTGCTGTGAATACTGACATATGATCTAAGATTCTATACCCTATTCTGTACCCGATTTCAGGAATGCTAATACCCACTGCTACTTTACCACTCTCATGCTCCTTTGACCCATCAGTGTAAATGAGTAGATGGTCTCCCCATACTTGTTGCTGCCAGACTTCTATCTCTTTTACTACACCCTCTGACATCCTTGATTTGCTTATACTCATTAACTTTAGGTCAACACTGGTATCTGGGATCAGCCATGACGGAGCAACTGAGCGACACACTGGAGGACAAACACTAACATCCCCAATACCAATTTCCTGCGCCAAAGATTTAAGATTTTCTGCAAAGTTAGTTTTAGTTGTTCTTATTCCCATAAACTCCCAATGATCACTCAGTAGGTATTTTGTTGGTAACACTTCACTTTGTCCTTTGAGCTTCATTAGGTATTTCCAGCCAAGTTTATGTCTTCTTAATACTAGCGGCATCTCACCCATTTCTATTAGTAATGCTGCTATTGGAGTTGTACAGAATGCTCCACACAGCACAATCTTAAGGCTTTTGCTTGGACTATGTCAAATTTATTTAACACTGAAAGAGCTGCTGATCCATAAACCATACATCCATAATCAATTGCTGATCTTATCATTGCTCTGTAAATCATCAGCATTGATTCTCTATCAGCCCCCCAGTCTGAACCAGCCACACACCTAAGGACATTACTTATTTTCCCACACTTCAAAGCTACCATCTCAATATGCTTTTTCCCTGTCATTCTTTCGTCCAACCACATTCCTAGAAACTTAAAATATTTGACTTTCTCAAGATTGTTGTACAATTGAATTGTCTGTGATGGCATCTTTTTCTTATTTCCAAACACCATATACTTAATTTTTTCTGTAGACATTTTAAAACCCCAGTCATTAGCCCACTCAGTCACTTTCTCCAAAGCACCTTTGATTTGATTAAACAGGTAGGGGAGGTTCCTCCCTCGGTTCCAGATAGCCCCATCATCTGCGAATAATGAGAAACCAAATCCTCTCCCCACTCTACTAAACATGCCATTCACTATTATATTAAAAAGAACCAGACTTATCACACTTCCTTGAGGGGTTCCATTCTCCACCTCAAACTCATCTGATAGTTCACTTCCAATCCTCACTTGAATTGACCGGTTACATAAAAAATTCTTGATCCAGTTAAACATTCTTCCTCTGATTCCAGCATCATAAAGTGCAATTTGTAACCCTTCGTTCCATAGCATGTTGTTATATGCTTTTTCAATATCCAGAAAGACCGCTACTACTGCTTCCTTATTTGCCATAGCTTTCCTTACCGACCTTCCCTGCCTAAATCCACTCTGATGAGTCACAAAAAACCCACCTTTCTCCAGCTTATCCACAAGTCTTTCCGTTATCATACATTCCATAATTTTGCACAAGGCAGAAGTCAAGGCAATTGGTCTATAGGAACTAGAGCTATCCGCTTGCTTTCCAGGTTTAACAATTGGAATAATTACAGCATGTTTCCATTCTTTAGGCAGACACCCACCCTCCCACACATTATTAATTAGGGCAAGCATTTCCTCCCCCATAAGGTCCCCGGACTGTTTAAATAATTGATATCCCAATCCATCCCTGCCTGGAGAGGTATCTTTTCCCTGATCGATTGCTTTTTGTAACTCTCCTAGTGAGAAAAACATATTGACATCATCATAATTATCATAGTTAATTTGCAGTTTATCCATGTGTTTTCCCAATATTTCACATCGCCTACTTCTATTTACATCAGTAACATTGATAGAGCTATGTACTTTATGAAATTGCTTAACTAACATATTTGCTTTTTCTTTGTTATTAATAGCTACAATTCCATCACAGTGAAGGACAGGGACTGATATCTGCTGAAAAACCCCTGTCATTCTATGAACAAGACTCCAAATCTTTTTTACGGGCGTATCCGGTCCTAATTTACAACAGAAAAGTCTCCAACTTTGCATCTTTGCCTCCTTGATGACACGTCTAGCCTTAGCTCTACGTCTCTTATACTCAATAGCATAGCTCTCTAATAGATGTTTCCTCAACCTTTTATAGGCCCTATTTCTAGCTCGGACTGCATCGTTACATTTATTTAATTATTAATGATAAACCCATATTTACATCCTCCTCAAACTTGATCCAATTAGCCCTTTTATAATTAAGCCTCAAGGACAGATTGACTGGTTCCTCAATTAAACATCTACCAAATTTGCAAATTATTGGTACATGATCGCTTCCCACTGTAAACAGATCCATTGTCTCCCACCTACTAATTAATGCCAACTCTGCTGATGCAATTGTAATATCTATGGAGGAAAACCCTGTCCGACTTGTTCTGAACCATGTAGGTCGACCATCATTTAACACAACTAGCTGGTTTTTGTCTATAAACTCTTCTACAATTTTCCCATTCCTATTCTTCTTCTTACTTCCCCACAGCTCATTATGAGCATTACAATCCCCAACCCACACCATTGGTTCACTAATCCTATCCAAAATTTCCTGAAAATCAATCTCCTCCAACTTGATGCAGGGGTTATACAAATTAACAATGGAGATTTTCCCCCGGTCAGTCCACACTTCTGTGACAACACATTCCAACACTGTATCCATCTCCATTCTTCTATATTGAACTCCATTCTTAATAAAAGTTGCACACCCCTCTCCTGCCATACTCTCTCGATCCCTCCTTTCAAACTTACACCCCGGAATTCTAAAATCCAGTTTTGGTCTCAGGTCTCCTCAATGCAAATTAATTCTGGCTTTTCCTCAAGCCCATCCAACATTAGTTTAAACTCTTGCCCATTTGCAACCAGACTCCTGGCATTCCACTGCATTAAATAAAACATAAAACAAAGGACACTAATCCCCATCAGAATCCCCATATGTACTTTCCATTTCCTCTTCCTCATTATCATACAAGCCTGGATGTTGACCTCCATTTGACCTTTGATTTTCACTCTCCTGAAAGTAGGTAAACTCCCATATTTCCTTAGGATTTATTCCCTTGAAACCTAGCAGCCTTTCTGCAGCAGAAGCAATTTATCGCGCCACATCTGATTTTTTCTTTGCCACCAATTTAACCCTCCACATTGCTTCAGCCATGAATGCCAGTAGCCCTTTCTTGCTTATCAAAACGGAATCATCATTTACAGCTATAGCATGCTCCTTTGCAACATCTCTTGCAACAGCCGTACTTTGACTTTGACTGCCCACCCTGCTCCCCTCCACCCGGCTGCCTCTGCATAAGATATTTTGTTTTCCTTTTTTATTCTTTCAACATTTTCTGCTTTGACATAGTTTTGACACCCCCTGAAGGAAGCCAGGTGATCACCCCCACAGTTACAACACTTCACAGGTTCCTTGCACTCTTTTCCATCATGATCCTTGCTACATCGTCTACACCAGTGGTTCTCAATCTGTGGTACGCGTACCACTGGTGTTACGCGAGCGCCATCTAGTGGTACGTGGAGTATGCGCGAAAAAATTGAAGCAATCGGTAATCGTTACATAAACGTGAATGTCCAGCCACACAAACACTAAACACATAAGTCACACGGTTTCTAAATGGAATTAAAATTAAACTAGGCTTTATTTCTCCTTATTTCTTTCTGTGTGTATGTTGCCGTTGTTTTTCGTGTGCGTGCGCACCCAAAAGAGACGTTACTACGAGCCTCTTCTTTGAAGCATGTTAAACCGGCATAGTTATAACTGCTTTGATGATGAGTGGGGGAAGCAAAAATACTGCAAAACTCGTTGCAATCTTGGCTCCAAGGAAATATAAGGAGTAGAAGTGTGTTACAAAATGAAGTTGCCAACAGTCAAGGTGATCCTAGCGCTAGTGCTAATAGTGCTTGCAGTGATTTGCGCAGTGAGGTTTCAGCACCGGATAGCAAACGACGCAAAACTGTAAGGAAATACCACTCGAATTACATTAATCTTGGATTTACTTGGACTGGGGCTGAGGATGAACCAAGACCACAGTGCGTTGTGTGCGGAGATGTTCTCAACAATGAATGCATGAAGCCATCACATCTCACTCGGCATCTTTCCACCAAGCATCAATCACTGAAAGAAAAGCCAGTTGACTTTTTCATCAGAAAACGCGATGAGCTAAAGCAGTCAAAATCAACAATTAGGCACAGCATTACACCCGTTGCCAAAGCTCAGGAAGCTTCCTATCGTGGCAGCCTTCTTATAGCAAAAGCTGGTAAGCCGCACACGATTGCTGAAGAGCTATGTTTACCATTCGCAAAAGAGATGACGAGCATTATGTGTGGGGAGAACGTTGCGAAACAGTTAAGCTTGGTGCCGCTCTCTAATGACACAGTGTCACGGAGGATACAAGCGATGTCAGAAAATGTTAAACAAACACTGGTGGAACGCATTAAAGACAGTCCCTACTTTTCTATTCAACTTGACGAGACCACCGATGTTGCAGATTTGGCCAATTTGCTTGTGTTCGTCAGATACGAATATGAAAAAGCAACTCATGAGGATTTTCTGTTCTGTCAGTCTCTTCAGACGAGAACTACAGCTGAGCACATCTTTCAGCTCGTGAATGCCTTTTTCCAAGAGAATGGGCTTGATTGGAAAAAGTGCGTCGGAGTCTGCACAGACGGTGCAAGGGCCATGACAGGTCGCCACAGCGGAGTGGTGGCCCGAATCCAGGAGGTGGCACCTGATGTGCAATGGACTCACTGCAGCATTCACCGCGAAGCTCTTGCAGTGAAGAGAATGCCCGCAGAACTAAAGGCTGTTTTAGACACAGCTGTCAAAGCAGTCAATTTCATTAAATCCAGACCGATGCATGCTCGCCTTTTCCATGTCCTCTGCGATGAGATGGGCAGCGAGCATATCCAACTTCTGTTGCATACAGAAGTGAGATGGCTCTCAAGAGGGAAGGTGCTGTCCAGGCTTTTTGAGTTGCACAGGGAGGTCCAAGTGTTCTTGCAGGACAAAAGCTTCCCCTTATCAGGTGTGTTTGATGACACTTTGTGGCTCAGTCAGCTCGCCTACTTGTCTGACATTTTTTCCCGAATGAATGAGCTGAATTTGGGACTGCAGGGACTCTCTACCAGTGCCTTTGATGTCCAGGACAAAATCAGTGCGATGCTGAAAAAGCTGGAATTATTCCAGATAAAAATACGGACTGGTGATGTGTCTGCGTTCCCTAATCTGGAGACGTTTCTCTCTGACAATGACCTCAGGCTCGCTGATCAAGTCAGGGACAACATTGCTGAGCACCTGAAATCTCTCCGACAACAGTTCGCTGAATATTTCCCTGCGATTGTGCAGGGGAATACATGGATGCGCAATCCGTTTGTTGTTAAGGCTCATGACGTCCTGGAGGAGAACCTATCGGCTCTTGAGCAGGAGCTTTTAATTGAACTGTCCTGTGACGAGACATTGAAGTCAACTTTCAGAGGCCAGACATTGCTGGACTTTTGGATGCAGCGACGAGGCGAATATCCGGTGCTTTCGGACAAGGCCGTGCGCTTTCTAATTCCATTCGCCACCACTTATTTATGCGAGAAAGGATTCTCTTCTCTCGCCTGCATTAAGAATAAATATAGAAGCAGGTTGGACGCTGAACCAAGTCTGAGGCTAAAGCTAACCGCAATCGACCCAGACATCGCTGCACTCTGTTCACAGAGCCACGCCCACCCCTCTCACTAAGCATGATAGGCCCAGGGTCGTCATTATCCATTTCCATTCTATTTTTTTTCTTCTTCTTATAAGTAGCCTACATTCCATTTAAATGCATTACTCGAAAATATCACAGTAGGGCCTACTTTTCATAATTTTCAATGTTCAATTTATCTCTGTAAATGGTTTATACAAGACAATTTGCTTATGTTGTTTGACTCCAGTATTTTAATATTCGTGTTTTGATGCAGTACAATTTACACTTGTTAAACGTCACTAGACTGACTGGTATTTTATATCCCCATTTGCTGGGTAGGCCTATATTTTGATGCAGATGAGTTGTTAGTATTGTCACGTTGTACGTTTTTTAAATACAATACATGAGTTTACATTAGTCATATGAACAATAAATCATTAATATTAATGCCTTCTGTGTAATCTCTATGTAGTTACTGGCCTACGCTACTTTATTTAAATTCTGGTGGTACTTGGAGAGCCAAATCATTTCTAAGGTGGTACTCATGGTAAAAAGTTTGAGAACCACTGGTCTACACCTTTGCTTTCCTCTACACACAGCTGCCACATGGCCATATCTCTGGCACTTAAAGCATCTCAGAGGAGGTCTTTCATACTCTCTAACTGGGTAACTCATGTATCCCAAGGACAGGAGCTGTCCCTCTTCCATTCTCACCCTTCCCCATGCGCTTTGCAGCTATGACATTAGCCCCCTTCAGACAAGATAACAAGTCTTGCTCAGACACACCAAGGACACATTATACACAACTCATTCAATCCATGTACTTATCCGTGGCTTGAACACCTCCACTCCCTTACCCAGCACATTTTTTATATTAAGCACCTTGTCTTGTTGCCTTGCAGACTTGCAGATGACAGAAATCATCCCATTTTGCAGAATAGAAGCATTACATCACCTATCTCTTTTTTTAATTCATTAGTCAATTTAAGGGGACTAGCAGCAGAAAACCCAACACCTCCCTTCACTTTGATCAGAACTTAAACCCATCATCACTTTTTTGGTCTGGTCTCATTGCTTTGGCCTGTAAATTATCCACATCCCTGTCTGGAGAGTGATATCCTCTCTCTTTCCTTTTGAGTCTATCCTCGCCCACTTTACTCCATTCCCCCCCACCCCCATCCCATTCCGCTCCCGTCGGCATGGGCCGACTCAGATTTAGGCAATCCCCAACTCAGCACCCGATCGTCAGATCGAACACCTGAGTTTGCACAGAGCCGTGCAGGGATATCGTTCCCGGACCTATAAAGGCCGTCGGGAAATATCCCTACAAACAGATCCCCACAACACCCAAGCTGAACAACCCAAAAATCAACCAATTCAGAAATCTCATTTAGCCGTTGTTCTGAAGCCAACAACTTGAAGTAATAAACAATTTGAAAACACCGCCACTAGCACGCCACTACTCCACCCTGATCCGCTTCCTCTCCAACTCCTCACCGACCCGGAAGTTTCTCCGGGGCGCTCTCGGAAACCAATCTCCAACTTCCGCTCTTCAGCGAGGCAGCTGAAGATATACATTCTGTACTTCCGGGTAGTGGTGCCGAGATGATGCCCCATGAAACGTCAGCCTCGCAGCCAGATGAACCGCCAAAGTGGTTCGACCTCAAAGCTTCAAATGAGTATGCTAGGGACACCTTGTGGTGAATGAAATTATGATGAAAGAGTTGTGTCTGGCCCTCTGCCCGATAAGGGTAATGATGAGCGCTATTAGATTATTGTCTCTAAATCGCTGGCTGGCACGATATAGTTCAGAGCAGGGCTTTGGTTTCATAGATAACTGGCCCTCCCTGTGGGGTCGCCCTGGTGTGCTCATGAGAGACGGCCTACACCCTACTGGGTTAGGTGCCTCAATTATGTCAAAAAAAATAGATAGATGTCTTAGCCAGGCGTGACTCATCCACTCACAGCTCGCTGGGCTGCAGGAGTTTAGCAAACCTGCTAGCAACATGATAGTCTACGTTGCAGAGTCTAGAACAGCAGATGGGTTAGCTGAACCAGGATCTATTGCACCAATTGTTTCAGAGCTGAGTGTTAACCGGACTCCCTCTGAAATTAACGCTGTACCTATTGTAGAATGTACGTGTGTATTTGCTTGGATCACTTTATCCAGGACGGTAACTCCGGTCAGAGAGTAGACGCATACACAGGGAGCAGTTCAGGATGTTTATATCTCTTGCAGACGAATGACATCAATGATGGCTTCAATAAGCAACCAAATGAATGACGGAATGGATGAACAGATGTATGAATAAATGAATGATGTAGGAATGGTTTTTCTGTAAGACAGAATAAGAAATAGACAAATAGTTATTACTAGATTTACCTACTAAAACACCGGGCTCTAGTACTAACAACATCTAAACATAACTGGCATAAATAGCTGCCACGTGCACAAGTTAACACAATAATGCAATAGTGCAATATAACGGCCGACATGGTGCGGCAGCGTGACGCACACGTGCTTCACGAGGTGCAGGCTAATACACTAGCTACCCAATTCGTGAGTAAATCAATTAACACAGTAACAGAACCACACAAATCACGGCTACTATAAGGAACCGAGTTACGGAATGTATATAACATTTATATTACGCAGATACACGTAGTTCAATATTACTCACTCTTCACGAACGCATTCTCTGTCATGGCGTGTTAAGCAGTCGCCCGCAACGAGCTCTGGCGCAGCCCCGTACAACTCGTAACTCTAGGACCCTACGACGCTACCTGGGCTGCCCAAAG
Source organism: Gadus macrocephalus (assembly GCF_031168955.1). NCBI lineage: Eukaryota > Metazoa > Chordata > Actinopteri > Gadiformes > Gadidae > Gadus > Gadus macrocephalus. The sequence goes on along the minus strand of NC_082382.1, from coordinate 3,838,997 downwards.
TGCCTGAATAGAAATAACGCTATATATTATACGATACGATATTACAAACTAATAGGGAATTTACAACAGTACCTATATGTACGGTGGTGCAAAACCGCATGTTAAATCGCATGTTAAATCGCATGACAGAGCTGAGTGTTAACCGCACTCCCTCTGAAAGTAACGCTGTACCTATATGTACGGTTGTGCAAAATCGCATGGCAAATCGCATGTTTAACCGCACTCCCTCTGAAATTAACGCTGTACCTATATGTACAGGCGTGCAAAATCGCATGGCAAATCGCATGATAAACCGCACGTCAAATCAAATACTAACAACTAACCGGACTCCCCCTGAAATTAACACTGTACCTATATGTACGGTGGTGCGGCCTCGCACTGTCTCGAGGTGTAAAACCCGCAGGCGAGGGCCGCAACCAGTATGTCGAAACCGCGGCATCCCCTTGACCGCTTCAGAGCTGAGTGTTAACCGGACTCCCTCTGAAAATAATAAAAAGGAAGTACTCAGAATAGGGTTCATGAACATAAGGTCGCTTTCATCTAAAGCGCTCTTGGTCCATGATCTAATTATTGATAAAAAGATCGACATACTGGGGCTTTGTGAAACCTGGTTAAAACCAGATGAGTTTCTAGCCCTAAACGAAGCTACTCCACCACATTACGTTAGCAGTGCACCCAAGTATCTAGAGAAGTTAAGAAAGGTGGTGGAGTAGCCCTGATATCTAATTCTAAGCTTAATTTAAAGCCAAAGAATAGATATATTTTCAGATCCTTTGAGGTGCTAGCGCTCTGCACCTCAGCTCCCCGAGAAGCGAAACGAGTTCCAGACTCTTTCGTTTTAGCTGTAGTATACCGTCCCCAGGACTGTATTCAGTTTTTGTTGATGAGTTTTCTGACTTTGCAGCTGATCTGGCTACATACTCAGACAATAATTTGCTTATTGGGGATTTCAACATTCATGTGAATAACCCATCTGATGCCCTCGCAAGGGCTTTTCTGTCCATTACAGATACGCTTGGCTTCAAACAGCTCGTCCAGCACCCAACCCACATCGGTGGCAACACGCTGGATCTCGTTCTGACCCGCGGTGTAGACATTTCACAGCTAGTGGTCTCTTCCTACACCTCAGCTTTATCAGACCACTTTTTGCTCACTTTCCAGGTGGTGGTATCCTGCCCCTGCAACGATCAGCAAGCTTTCAGCTGTCGCCGCATCACACCTGCAACCATTACAGCTATGGCAGATAAGTTATCTGGTTCACTTGCACCTCTTTGTAACTATAGTGGTTCTGTGGAGTGCCTTACTGATGACCTCAACATTGCCTTGTCTGTTGCCATTGATTCAGTTGCTCCGAACGTAACTAAAAAACAAACATTGAAAAAACCAGCCCCCTGGTTTAATGGAGAAACGCGCACTCTGAAGCGAAGCTGCAGGATCCTTGAACGCAAATGGCGCTCGACTAAACTTGAGGTATTTCATCTTGCATGGCATAACAGTCTGCTCACCTATAAGGGTGCGCTGACTATTGCCAGGAACCTACTTTTCCAGTATCATCAACTTGAATAGAAACAATCCTAAATTTATTTTTGACACGGTGAGGAGTCTCACTCAGAAACAGACTCAGACCGTAGGCTGCTCGACCGTGGCAGGTGAATTCATGGATTTCTTTGAGAATAAGATTCAATCAATCAGAGAGGAAATTGATGCTTGCCGTGCGGCTTGTCCTACACATCCTGTGGGGCAGGATGGGGTCCTGCCAAGTAGGATGGGGAACTCTGACGCAACTCTCTTGGAGTTCAAGGCAATTCCTTTGGTGGAACTTGAAAGGGTGTAAAGGCATCAAAGCCAACATCTTGTATGTTAGATCCTCTCCCTTCCAGGGTTCTTAAGGAACTTCTTCCCACGGTGGGGCCTGCAATCCTCTCGCTTATGAATCTCTCGTTTTCAACAGGAATTGTTCCTTCCAATTTCAAGGCTGCGGTGTTAAAACCGCTACACAAAAAGCCTGGCCTAGATCCTGAATTAGTCAGGAACTATCGGCCTATATCGAATCTGCCCTTCCTGTCCAAGGTACAGGAAAGGATTGTAGCAAAGCAAATCGTTGATTATCTGACGAGGAACAATCTCTTCGAACCTTTCCAGTCGGGGTTCAGGAATTTCCACTCAACTGAAACTGCTATTACAAGAGTTGTAAATGACATCCTTCTTGCTTTGGATAAAAATACAAGCCTAATGCTTGTGCTACTGGACCTGAGCGCTGCGTTCGATACGATCGACCACAGCACTCTTCTTCACCGTCTTGAGCACTATGTTGGTTTCGGGGGTACGGCTCTTGGTTGGCTTGAATCGTACCTCACAGATAGAACCCAATTTGTGCTTCATGAGGGTTCAGAATCAAAGCACTGTAAATTATGCTTTGGCGTACCACAAGGGTCGGTCCTTGGTCCATTACTTTTTGCAATCTACATGCTTCCCCTGGGCGACGTTATCCGCAGCTTCGGAATTAGTTTCCATTGCTACGCGGATGACACCCAGCTCTACATTCCTGTAGATTCCGGGGACTCGGCCCAGATTCAAAGGGTTGAGTCCTGTCTGGCTGCTGTGAAGGGCTGGATGTCACAAAACTTCCTACAGCTTAACACTGGGAAGACAGAGCTGATAATTATCGGCTAGAAGCGGGACCGGGAAGAGTTTGAGGATGTCTCTCTGTGGTTGGATGGCTTCGCCATCCCACAGAGTGCGTCCGTCAAAAATCTTGGTGTCCTGTTTGACCCTCAACTATGCTTTGACCAACATATAAGAAGTATTACTAGAATTGCCTTTTTCCATCTGAGAAACATTGCAAGAATCAGACCAATGTTATCTGCAGTGGATGCACAGACACTGATTCATGCTTTTGTTTCGTCAAGATTGGACTATTGCAATGCACTGTTCTCGGGATTACCGAACTCTGCCGCATTGGTACACAATGCGGCAGCTAGACTGCTGACCAGAACGAGAAAGTTTGATCATATCACACCTATTCTCGCCTCTCTGCACTGGCTACCAATAACTTTCAGATCAGACTTTAAGGTGCTATTGCTAACCTATAAAGCCTTGCATGGATTATCTCCAACTTACCTGAAGGACCTGATCATTCCTTATAGTCCTTCTCGGTCCCTCCGGTCTTCGGGAGCCGGCCTTCTTTCATTGCCGAAAGTTAAAAAGAAATCGGCTGGACAGAGAGCGTTTGCCTATCGAGCCCCCTTCCTATGGAATAGGCTGCCATCAGCGATCAGGGAAGCTGACTCTGTGGAGCTATTCAAAGGAAAGCTCAAAACGCACCTCTACAATCTTGCATTTGGAGTGTAAAAACGACAGATGCGAAGTGAAGACCACTCTGTTTGCTTGTGCTTTTCTTATTACATTATACATTCCCACTATGTACTTTTCCGTTCTAATTCACTATTCTGTCTGTTCTAGCGTGTTGCGGGTACTGGACTGGATGCCTGGACTCTCCTCATGGATAACCGGCCAGAAACCCATCACCATTTTAATATAATGTGCATGTATTTACCTGTATGTCAGTTGTGGCACCCATAGCACACAAGATTTCTTCCTTGCTTCAGCCCTTTGAGACTGTAATGGTGATTAAGGGCTATACAAATAAAATTGAATTGAATTGAATTGAATGTTTGCTTCGTACAACATCAAAACATTTGAGAATTAAACTAATTTCAGTGATACTTGTGAGGGTGCCGTTCATAAAATATCTCCCGAGCTCATGGTAGAAAATAAATCATTTGACAAAGATTTTAAGTCATCCAGGGCAAAATAGAATATATAGTATTCAAATGATATTGTCAATCAGTTTGTATATTCAAAGTCAAGAAAGAGGCCATTGTAAGATTGTTTATTTTTGTGCGTATTTTGGCAGATAATACTGATGAAGTATTTTCAAACGTGTTACTGGCATTTGTGCAGCATCTGTTAATCATACATTGTTATTTAAAATCACTTGACTGTTCACGTAGTTAAGTCTGCAGTATGAATATGATCATCAGAAGCGATACTGAAAGTTGTAAACCTCTGTACCAATAGCTTTAATCCTGAGCAGTTAATTACGCAAAACTATTGTCTGAAACACAATATTGTGGCGACTCCTATGGGGTCGCGCAGGGGATTCTGGGGGGTTCAACTGTCATAGGGGATTGGACCTTTGGACCCCCTGGGTTACTTTGTGGTTGTTTATTGTGGGGGGGGGGGGGGGGGGGGGGGGGAATTGTGTGTAGTTCCATTGTTGTGTGATGTGTAGTGTGATCGTGACCATTAGTGAGAGTGTTGTGTATGTTGGTCAGGTGTGCCATGTTTCTGTTATGTTCGGTGTGCGTTCAATAAAGGCAACTCTCAGAGTCGTGCGGTGTAGGGGGCACGAGAGTTGCATGACCTTTTACCTGGTGTGACGACCCCCTGCACCCCTTAAGGCTCTTTGATGCCACTACAGGGCTACTACTTGGGGAAGGTGATCATAGTCACAGTATTGATCACACCTGGGTTAATGGGCGGGGTATTTAAGCAGGTTGGGTCTCTCTCTCATTAGGCACTCTTTTCGGTTGTTGCAGGTACTAGGTATACTTTCACTTGGGCACGTTGCTTTGTTCTTTGTCTTTAACTCTTTCCCCTCATCCTCACTCTTATTAGTTATAGTCTCATTTCTAAACATACAGACGCATTCACTGCATCCACTCATCCACAACCATATCTCGCACTTAAACACATACCCAAGACACGTTACTCCTTGTTTGTTTGTTTGCTTTGCTAAATAAATTGCATTTTGCTTTAACACTCAATTCTGTTGTTGTCCCTTTAATTATGTGGTGGTGAAGTGTTTCACCGTAACATAATTTTGGGTTGCTCGTCCGCGAAGCCTGTCGGTGGAAAATCCGGAATCCATAGACTTTTGTGAGTTCAGGTGAGAACGTCAATTGTTTGTGTTGGCTATAGTTTTGTGCAGTCTCTGGCAAGGAAGAGTGCTCCAGCTGGGCTTGCCTTTCCTTCGGAGCACTGTTTATTGTTTTGGTTTGTTGTTTTTGAGAAAATCCTGGTCCGAAGTTTTTAACTTCTGTCAGGGGCACGCTTCGCACAGTGGTAAAACATTGTAGCGAGTTCAGCGTTAACCAGTCGCCCCAAGGCCGGCACTTCTCAGAAGAGTTAGCCAGGACAGTTAGCTTCTTTGGGCTAGGTATTCAGGGCGCCAGTGGACTGCGTATGAAGACACACTTTTCAGTGGGAATTAGCGCCGACAATCAATGGATGATTTCACCTGGATGCATGGGAGTATTTTGGTTAGTGGCTTGCGGATGTGGTTAGTGTTTGTTTTGTTAGATTATAAGTTGGTTTGCTACTGTTAGCGTTCACTGTGCAAGTTGTTTTACTTGTAGCGGAAGGCCGCATTGTTTGTGGAACGTCCACTGGTCTGTTGTTAATAGTAACTTGGCCATTTTGGAACCAGCTTAGGTTGGAGTGAGTTTGTTTGAACTAGCACATGTTGCCCATTGTGTGTGAAGAACACTAGTAGTCTGTGGAAGTATTTTGTTACTTTGTGCCTCATTTTTGTTGGTTTAATTGTGTACCCCTCTGCTGTTTTTGGAAATTGAAGGTAGCCTGTGTTACTGTAGCGCCCATTAATTAATGGGTGGCTTAGCACAAAGCTACAGGTTTTTGAGCAGGGTTGAATAATTGTCTTGTGTTGTGAATTGGATGTTAACTGGGTTAAGATGGCATCACCTGAAGCTTTTATTGCTAGTCCATCAGAGGAGTTGTTGTCTGGCCTTACCAAACTGCAACTCTGTGAATTGGCTACACAGTATGAATTACTGATAACCGCGCAGGAGAAAAATTTAAAGGAGACCTTGTTCTTGGCTGTAAAATATCAGTTGCAAGGGAAAGGAGTGTTGAAGACCGATGCTCCTGTTTCTGTGGACAGTGATAAGTTGCAGCTTGAGAAATTGCTTGTTGAAAAGGAGGCTCGCGCTTTTAGGGATAAAGAGCTGGAGCAGAGGAGAACCTTAGAGCTCCGCAAGCTTGAGCATGACCTTGAGTTAAAAAGGATGGAGCATGAGACGCATGAACGTGAAAGAGAGCATGCTTTGGCAATGAAGAGGCTTGAACTTGAGTTAGGCCAACGGCCTCAAGCCTCTCCTGCCAGTCCGTCTGTAGGTGGTTTTGATGTGAGTAGGAACATACGTCTGGTTCCACCATTCTCTGAGAAAGAGGTGGAAAGATATTTCACTCATTTCGAGAGGGTAGCAACCACCCTCAGTTGGCCCAGAGAGATGTGGCCATTGTTACTTCAGTGTGTGTTTACTGGGAAGGCCTAGGAGGTGTTGTCCGCTCTAAGTATCGACCAAGCTAAACAGTATGATGTAGTGAGACAGCATATTGCATGCCTACGAGCTGGTTCCTGAGGCTTATCGGCAGAAATTCAGAAATGCTAGAAAGCTAGAGCAACGTACTTTTGTTGAGTTTGCATTCGAGAAAGAACGCCTGTTTGATAGGTGGTGCACTGCACAGAATGTTCAAACCAGGGAAGACCTAAGACAGCTTGTTCTCTTGGAGGACTTCAAGAACTGTCTCCCTGAATCTGTCGCTATGTACCTGAATGAACAGGAGGTGCAAAAGTTGGACGAGGCTGCTGTTCTTGCAGATAAATTTGTACTTGCACACAAGCGTGTATCTAGTAGTGGCTGGGTAAGCCATCAGAACCAAACACGACACCCTCCTAGGAGTCAGCCACAGTCTGGTGGTGGAAATGGTGCTTCGCGCTCATCCCCACCTGTTAGCTTTAGCCGTCCTCCTACTAACAACGCAGAGGTCACTTGCTACTATTGCAAGAAGATGGGCCATCTGAAAAATTATTGTGTAGAACTTCGTAAGAAGAACCAGAACGCCAAGAGTTTTGGCCTGGTGGCTTCTTGTGGAAGTGTCCTGTCTTCTTTGAAGGATACCTCGAGTGTTGGGCATGTGGTTGCTTGTAAAGGAGATAAGTACAAAGTTGACGCGGAGTACACTCCTTTTGTCACCAAAGGCTTTGTGTCTTTGGTGGATGGGGAAAGTAGTGTGCCAGTAGGCATACTAAGAGACACTGGGGCAGCTCAGTCATTTATGCTGTCCAGTGTGTTGCCTTTGTCTGACAGTACTTTCACCGGAACACATGTTCTAGTCAGGGGTTTTGAAATGACTCCTGTTCAGGTGCCGTTGCATAGAGTCCATCTCTCTTCCAAACTGGTCAAAGGTGATGTGGTGGTGGGAGTTCGACAATCTCTCCCTGTACCAGGTATTTCATTTATCTTGGGCAATGACCTGGCTGGTGGGAAGGTTTGGGGTAACACCGAGGCCGTCTCACCACCTGTTGTTGCTGATTTTGTGCCTGAAGTACCACCAAGGCCTGATCAGTGCTCACGGCGGCATCCTGATGTGTTTCCTAGCTGTGCGGTTACTCGTGCCATGCTGAAACGTGGCCTTGCTTCTGATTTGGTTTCTCTAGAGGACACTTTTCTTACTAAACCTGAGGTTGCAGGTAGTACTTCCTCACAGTCACCTGTAGGGGAGCTAGAGACTACCACTGCTAACTCTGACGACTCTACTGGAGGTGGTGGTAACTCTGATGAAGAGATTGAGTCTGCAAAAGTGGTCCCTCCCTTGGGAGTGATTAATGGTGAGTCTGCAGTCACCATTTTGACTTCAAGTGAGCTTGAGCGCTGTTCTTTGCCTGATTTGTTCAAAGTGTCACGTGAGGATTTGATAAGAGAACAGTTGGTGGACTCTTCTCTCAAATCTCTCTTTGTTTTGGCATCTCATCAGAAACCGGAGGATGAGTCCAACTATTATGTACAGGATGGTTTGTTGTGTAGGAAATATGTGTTCCAACAAGAGACTTTTTCCAACTCCTTTGTACAGATAGTTGTTCCTTGTAAATTCAGGAAAGCTGTGCTAGACCTCGCTCACAATGAGGTAGCTGGACACACTGGGGTGCGGAAAACGTATGACAGGATTGTGCGTCGGTTTTTTTGGCCTAAGTTAAGGAAGGATGTTTCCTCGTATATAAAAGCATGTCATGTGTGCCAACTGACCGGAAAACCGAACCAAAAGATTCCTGTCGCCCCATTGCAGCCCATCCCTGCGGTGTCTAATCCTTTTGAACACCTCATAATTGATTGTGTTGGTCCATTGCCTCGCTCTAAGGCTGGACATCTTTAGCTGTTGACGGTGATGTGTCAATCTACACGCTACCCTGCAGCGTATCCACTTAGGTCAATTACGACTAAGTCTGTGTTGAAGGCTCTTACTAATTTCATGTCCACTTTTGGGATTCCAAAAGTCCTTCAAAGTGACCGAGGGTCTAATTTCATGTCAAAGCAGTTTACTAGGGCATTACGCCAACTTAAAGCGAAACATAACATCTCCAGTGCATACCATCCGCAGAGTCAGGGTGCTCTCGAACGTTTTCATCAGACGCTCAAGTCTCTCTTAAGATCTTGTTGTGTAGAACTTGGGTCTGATTGGGAAGAGGGTCTCCCTTGGCTACTCCTAGTAATTAGGGAGGTTGTTCAGGAGAGCACGGGCTTCAGCCCTAATGAACTGGTATTTGGACATGATGTGAGAGGGCCAACCGCTGTTTTAGCTGATGAGTGGTGCACTGCGGAGGCACCTGTTAACGTGTTGGACTATGTAAGCGGATTCCGCTATCGTTTGTATGAAGCTAGAGCCGCTGCTGGACGTAAACTGGGTAAAGCTCAGTCTAAGATGCAACGTCTTTACAACCGCAGGGCGAAACACCGTAGTTTAAACCTTGGGGATAAGGTTTTAGCTTTGTTGCCGCTTTTGAGTAGTCCCTTTCAGGCTAAATTCAGTGGACCGTACGAAATTGTGAAATGTTTCAATGATCACAATTATGTTCTTAGTACGCCAGATCGGAGGAAAAAGGTGCAGGTTTGCCATATTAATCTTTTGAAACCTTACTTTTCTTCTTTGTCAGTTGCACCCGTTGGGTTAATTGCTACCACGCCTCTAGGGGTCTCTAGTGACCCAGACCATGTGTTTTCCTTAGGGGATAACAATTCGGAAAGTCTTGATTCTGTCAGTGAGGAGTCCAGTGAGGGTGTGAGACCTCCATCACAGGCGATCGTAGAGGGTCGCCTGCGAAATTCTGAGTTCCTGGCCTTCACATCTTTCCCATCTGAATGATGTGGAGAAAGCCGATATCATTGGTTTAGTTGAATCTTTTCCTGCTATTTTCCCTGATGTTCCTACCCGTACATCTGTGATTGAGCATGATATTGACGTTGGGGGGGCTTCGCCAATAAAACAACACGCCTATCGTGTTAATCCTAGAAAGAAGGAATTATTACAGAAAGAAGTGGGGAGAGAGAAGCACTTGCTTTAATTCTTGCTGTTCAACATTTTGAGGTCTACTTGGGCTCATCTCCGAGTCCAATAGACGTTTGTGGCAGATGCGTTGTCCCGTTGTTGAAATTACTTGTTTTGTTTTTCTTCTATCTCTACCTTGTGACTGTCGAGTTCCGGGGTTTCACTGTTTTTCCTAGTCCTAGGGCCCAGGATCTAGGAAGAGACAGTGTTGTGGGTTTGAACTCTTCATTGGTCTTTATTTCTGTTTGGTTATTTGAGGTTTAGACAAACCTCTTTTTAGTGGGGGAGGTGTGACGACCCCCTGCACCCCTTAAGGCTCTTTGATGCCACTACAGGGCTACTACTTGGGGAAGGTGATCATAGTCACAGTATTGATCACACCTGGGTTAATGGGCGGGGTATTTAAGCAGGTTGGGTCTCTCTCTCATTAGGCACTCTTTTCGGTTGTTGCAGGTACTAGGTATACTTTCACTTGGGCACGTTGCTTTGTTCTTTGTCTTTAACTCTTTCCCCTCATCCTCACTCTTATTAATTCTGTTGTTGTCCCTTTAATTATGTGATGGTGAAGTGTTTCACCGTAACACTGGGCTCCCGTCTCGTCCTTCCCGTGCTGCTCGCCACAATATTAAGCCCAACTCGAACTGCAGAAAAATATGCGTCTCCACCGTCAATCATTCAACTGTTCCATCATTAGATTGCTTGTTGATTTAGCAAGTGCGTCCACTACAGGACGCAGCACAGCTTGTTTTGCAACAATCTTCCAGAGGGATCAGTGAAACGAAGGCGTTAGCACTGTTGGAATCTTGGCCTGGATTCTAGCTGTTATCGATGAGATGATTGGTGACAAAAGTTTCGCCTCATCCAGAGGTTCCTCTTTCGGATACATCAACTCTTTGAGGATCTTCAGAAGGCTGAGATGGCTACATCGACCGCTCAGCCAAGCTATGCATCATGTGAGTTATATGGATGGATGGAGGATATACGACAGGTCAAGGGATTCTTTTAAAAGATTTTACTTTTTTTTCGTTTTTCACAAATTTGATTTTCAAACGTTTTGCCTGTTGGTTGCTGATGGTGCCCGAGCTATGGTTGGGAGAATGCAAGGGTTGCCATTGGCCCCTCAATGCCGTTTTAACATTGCATCATACTGTGGCGAGCAGCGCGGGAAGGACGAGAGGGGAGCCCAGGTTAAGCGGCTATGCAACTCTCACGCCCCTTACACCGCACAAATACGAGAGTTGCCTTTATTGAACACACACACCACAACACACCAAAACACACTCAAAATAACTAACCAACATAAACGTCTCGGTGACGGTGTCGGGAATTGATTTAATCTTGCATAATGATATCAGACGGCTCAGCAAAGGAAAGGTTCTGAATCCGTTTTTTTAATACTCTGCGAGGCGATTGTGACACAAAAAAGGAACAGACCTCTTGGATCGCATGTTGAATGGCAATGAATGGCACAGGTGTACTTCTTTCTAAGAGTGCACTCACACTAGGCCATTTGGCCGTGGCCGTGGCCGTTTTCACACCTAACCGTGCTCAAATCTGCCATTGTGAGTGTGGCCAGTCTGGCCAGGCCAGGCCAACTTGGCCACTTGGGAGAGGTGTGCTGCTACGGTACAGGCCGCCACGGTACAGATGCTAATGAGCCGACACGCGCACACGCACGGCTACGCAACCTGAGCTGGATGACGTATAGTCCATGCGACGACCATGGACATAATAAAGGTGACAAGCCTTCTTTCCCATTAAACGGTAAACATGGCGTCAAGCGGTTCAACTGTTGGTTCACGCTGGTCCCATAGAGAAGTTGAGTGTCTGTCAAAGTGCGAACTGTGTTCTCTGTGTTGTCCATTGTTGTTAAAACTCTGACTGGTGGCAGACTTTATTATGGTCCATGCAGTGGACGCTTGGTGATGACGTGTTACGACGTGATGACGTATGTACAAGAGCCTACCGTGGCCAGGCCACAGTTGCTACGGCCAACGGCCACGGCCAGAGGGCCTAGTGCGAGTGCAGGCCAGAGAACAATGGGGCCAGTTGAGCACGGTTAGGTGTGAAAACGGCCAACGGCCACGGCCAGATGGCCTAGTGTGAGTGCACCCTTAAAGGGGTAGGAGAAGTCTATTGCTCACTGAGCTGTGTTCAGGAGCTGGCAAAGCCCATTGAGCGGCTCGTCAAATGAGCCCCCATTAGGACGGCGGGTGCAGTATATGCAGGAATGACCCTGTTGTCCGCAATACAGGCAGGCAACCGTCCGCAACCGCTGGTCGCGCTCCTCCCTGGAGAGACGGGAACGCTCCATATGTATAGACTCCAGATCGAACCGGGATGGATTCGCGGGACGGCATCCGGTACCCGTGGTGGAGTCCACACTGCGGTGGGGCGTGTGGAGGTGGCCTCTGCCATGGCCGGAGACGGTTGTCGATCTGCATCACCATGGTGATGAGTGCTTCCAGGTCAGCTGGCTCGTCCTGCAGTAAGATAGTGCCTGTTGAAAAGCGTCTGCAGTGGCAAAAAACTGTTTTGGCTTTTTCCTTTAGCCCTAAATCCAATTCCCCTAACTTTTTATACCACAAGGAGAAAGCAAGTGATGCAGTGTCAGACTTGCAGTTTGTGTCCAAAAAATCCAATGAGTAGAGAGTTTGACCGTCCAATGTTGTTGGTATTTATTGTAAATAAAAAAAAAATACTAAATCGTACTACTATTTAATAGCAGGCCTGTCGGACAAGTTACTCAAGTTGGTCAATGCGCATGTGCCAAGCAGCCTGCAGCTCACACACACAGCACGGGCGAACGCAGACATATATGCACACGAACACACGCGTGTGCGCTGACGCAGACGTTTCAAGACAAATGCAGCACAGGACAACGCATACACACACACCACGCACATGCACGCTCACACATGCATCCTAAGCGGCCTGCAACTCACACACACAGAACGTGCGAACACACACATACACCGCACGCATGCACGCACATACACACAAACGCGCACGAACACACGCGCTGAGGCAGACGTTTCAAGACAAAGGGACACCGCCCACACACACACGCATGCGCTGTAAGAGAACAATCAATCCCGCATCCCGTAATGTCTTGCTATATTGATATCCTCCCATCCCGTCGACAAACTCCCAGGTGAGATGTTCTGTCTATGTGTAGTGGTGTGAGGTTGCGCTATATTATGAACAAGGCAGTGAAGCGCAGACTTTTATTTTGAAGGGAAGCGTTTTTGCTGTTATGTTTTTCTTTATTCTTATTCTTTATATGTTCATGTTAATGTTTTGAGCATGTGTCAGGGGAAACTTTGGATATTTACCGGAAGTATAGCGAATGAGAGAAACTAACCGGTTCGGTTCGTTCGTCCTAAAGACACGTTCATTCGAACCAGTTCGCGAACGAACAAGCCAACACTAGTGAACATCTGTTTATGTTTCTTCTCCATAATGCAGGTATATACCCCCTGGAATAAATCGTGTTGAGACCATTCAGGAGTGTGTCTTTACCAAAAAAATAAATAACACAACGTCGAATTAGACCAACTACATATAGACAGTAGAAATTAGGATAAAAAAAGTGATTGCTTAAAGGGACACTATGTAATATTTTGAGTAATTTATTACCTCAAATCAACATATTCATTCATAAATAAGTCCTCATTGGTGTAAAATGATCTCTGCCAAAAATCTCACTTATCCTCCTGAGCGAAGAATAATTAATATTAATATCAATATGGTTACATAGGACGGGTAAGCTTCATGGAGGCTTCCATTTTCTTCCGGTCTATGAGCTGCCGAGAGGGTCAAAAAGCACTACGTCGTACAGGAATTGCAAACGCGTTTTCACTCTGAGCCAGCGTAACGGTGGAACAGAGCTTAGTATAGCGAGACGAGATTTACCGGCAAATTTGAACATGCACCGCATTTGTTTGAAAGACCATAGTTATGCCACGCCACAGGAGAAGGAATCATCGACGCCAAAAAAAAACGACGATGTGTAAGCATGTATTAGGTGACCTTGGGTGTCTTGAAAGGCGCCTCTAAATGAAATGTATTATTATTATTATTATTATTATGTATAACATGGTTTTCCATGGCAACGAGATGGGCGCTCCTATGTTTGAGCGACTCGTCATTGAAAGGCTACTTTCCTCCTCATCCTCATCGTCATCCGCTTATCCGGGGTCGGGTCGCGGGGGGAGCAGCTCAAGCAGGGGGCCCCAGACTTCCCTTTCCCGGGCCACATTGACCAGCTCTGACGGGGGGATCCCGAGGCGTTCCCAGGCCAGTGTTGAGATATAATCTCTCCACCTAGTCCTGGGTCTTCCCCGAGGTCTCCTCCCCACTGGACGTGCCTGAAACACCTCCCAAGGAAGGCGCCCAGTGGGCATCCTTACCAGATGCCCGAACCACCTCAGCTGACTCCTTTCTAAGTAAAGGAGCAGCGGCTCTAATCCGAGTTCCTCACGGATGGCTGAGCTTCTCACCCTATCCCTAAGGGAGACGCCAGCCACCCTTCTGAGAAAACTCATCTCGGCCGCTTGTACCCGCGATCTCGTCCTTTCGGTCATCACCCAGCCCTCATGACCATAGGTGAGGATAGGAACGAAGATCGACCGGTAGATCGAGAGCTTTGCCTTGCGGCTCAGCTCTCTTTTCGTTACAACGGTGCGGTAAAGCGAACGCAATACCGCAGGCTACATACAGCAGGCTACTTTATTACATATTTAATTTACTTTTTCATATTTTTGTCGAGTTTAAATCATGACAATATTCTTATGACTTATGGATACTGTCAAATGCGTTGGAGGAATTCAAAAGCCATTCTTCATCAAGTTATGGAGGTTTATTCTCTGCTGGGGTCACACGTATCCAAATCCACCAAGACGCACTTACGCTAGAGCGGACCTTCTGGAGCTTCAACTCGCTTGCCAGACAGTTGATTTATCACCCGAACAACTGGATTTCATACCAACAACTCTGATAAAGAAGACAATACGGAGGAAAAGAAGATCGAGAGGAGGAATTAGGAACAGGATAGGAGACGAGGAAGTAAACTCTTTGCCAGGGCGACTAACTGGCGGCGCGTACAGTCGCAGCGGCCCCTCTTGAGATCTGTGAGATTGAGATTGAATGTTTGAGTGTGAGACTTCCTACGAACGTAGTTTATGACAGGGAAACAATATTAAACATTAGGACATTGAGAGCGAGTAACATCACTGGCATTCGCTGGCATCTGGACATACTACGCAAACACAGGATACTAACGGACACTGTGACACCGTGCCCGGAACTGCCCGGAGGAGGAAGCAGCAGAGACGGGGTGGACGTCAACAAACTGAACAGCTTCTTTCAGCTCCTACCCTCCAAGAAACGCTATCGCAGCTTAAGATGCTCCACCACCAGGCTGCGGAACAGCTTCCTACCTCAAGCTGTCAGGATGCTCAATGCACCAGCGTCCCAGATCTTCTCACTGGACTTTATTTATTATTTATTTATTTATTCATCATTGGGACGTTTGTTTGTTTGTTTGAAATGTATGTTGATCTTGATCCGTGAGAAACGCCTTCTCGTTTTGTTGTTCAATCAACAAAATGACAATAAATTTGATTTGATTTGATTTTGATTTGATTCCGTACGTTACAATGTAAATTGTTGGTATTTAGAATACTGTTACATTGTTGAAATCAACGGATTACAATGCGTTGATTAGGATACGAACCTCATCATCACTCGAATGACTCGATGAGGTAGCCTAGTAGGTGTCATGTCACAGCTTCTTGGCACATACTGCCCACCGTAGTTTTTGGACAAGCGAGCACTATTAGTTTGAATGCAATATACAATTGTACCACTAGATGGGAGTAATTTTTACACAGTGTCCCTTTAAAAAAATCGTAAATTACGTAAATCACGTGATCTTAAAGAGACAGAACAAAAACATGTAAATAAAACAGTATGGTGAATTATGTCTATAGAGTCCACCACAAGACTACACTTTGTTGCTCAATTGTAATATTACTCTCCTCCTTGAGCCTCCCGAAATGTCTTTACACTTTGTTGCTCAAATTTAAAATTACTCGTCCCCTTGAGCCTCCCGAAATGTCTTGCGATATTGATATCCCCCCTGCAGACATTTTTAGTTGTTCTAGTTTTCTTATGTTTTGTGTGTATGCTATGTGTGACTGTAGGCTACAGCTGCCTGTTCTGGCCAGGACACTTGAAGAGATGTTTAATTTGAACGATGATTATTATTTTTAACTAACCAATAGTAGTTGCCATGCATTTAAAAATGTCATTGCACTTTTCAGCCCTGAATAACAATATAAGCTATTGAATAATTGATTTGCATGCATAGCATACTACACTTTCAATTGAACAATTACCTCTGTTACCCATAAATTGACTTATTTTATAATTTAATCAAATGCTCACACACTAGCTGCTTTCAGACACACGTGTAAGTCCTGATATTCTGCTGCTGTTCTCCTGATGGGCCGTATGTGTGAACAACATAACCTGACATTTGTACCCTTAAAATCTCCTGAATACTACTACCCCTGAGGTAGTATTTACTCCGTAGGAAATGTAAATGACCATATATGTGAATGAGGAGTAGAAAGTTGGTATTTCTCACACCACTTCAGTGGTGTGTTGATGCACGTCATTGAGTAGCCCCCTAAATGATAATAAGCCTGTCGCCTTTGTTCGCTGAATGGTTAAAAAATATTTAAATGTTGGCACTTCTTTTAAGAGTCATTTGTGGTGAATGCTAAAAGATAGGTCTTATCTTAACCCTAAAAGTACACATCATACAATAAATTACAATAAATGAGTTCACAGATGCACGTGTATAGAAAATGTTTTTTTTATTATTTTTACTTATAACAGTCAGCTGAACATTATAGGGTCCTTATCCCGTCCTTCGACTCCCTGTTTTCTCATTTAAACACAGAAATCAACTACATTTGTCCAAGTGTTAGTTATATGTGAAATTAAGCAAAAAATATGCTTTCTTCTCCAGTAACACAGGTGTTCGCGGCGCCTTTCTTCTTCGTTGTTTCTTCTGTTTATCTCTATATATATAATATATGCTCCAATCTTTCATCGATCAATGTTCCGGATTTTGTGGATGCAACGGAATATATGATTCATCATTTTAGCAACATTTAAGGTGATCTTAATGAGTTCTGCCCGTTCTGCCTCCATTTTCCATGGGGAGCCTGTTGAGCATGTGGAGGAGTACAAATATCTGGGTACCATCTTCGACAGTTTCTCAAATTCTCCTCCAACACCGAGGAGATTCTCAAAAAAAGTCACCAGAGGCAGTACCTTCTAAGGAGGCTCAACTCCTTTGGAGTAAGTAAGATCATCCTCCAGACTTTTTACTACTCCTTCATCAAGAGCATCATCACCTTCTCCATAACCTGCTGGTTCCACTCAACCACCCTCCAGAACAGAAACCGCCTGCAGAGGACTGCCACTGTATGTTCCAAAATCATTGAGTTACCCCTCAGGACTCTGTCTAACGTGTATGAACATCTAATGTGCGGGTTAGCAAACCGTATCATGCAGGACCCTTCACACTCCCTCTTCTCATCGTTTGAGTGGCTCCCATCGGGTCGCGGGCTTCACTGCCCTGCCTGCAGGACACAGAGGAGAAGGGCTACCTTTGTGCCATGGGCTGTCACGCTCCTCAACTCAAAGCCCCCCTCCCTACACGCACACACACACACTCAACACACACACACACACACACACACACACACACACACACACACACACACACACACACACACACACACACACACACACACACACACACACACTGACATTCCACATTTGTGCACATAGCACTGTTAAAGTGGACTTTGCTGTGAACCATATATATATATTTATTTCCGGTCTATCTACCCCACTGCACATTTATGTTTCGTATATTTTATGTACATTCTTGGCAGATATCTGTTTTTTTTTTTATATTGTCCATAACTTATTTATTTATCTATTTTTAGTCGTGTTTGTCATTGTTGTTATGTCTGCTCTGCGTGCCTTACCTTTAATTGCCCCCTGGGGATAAATAAAGTATTCTTGAATCTTGAATTTTGTCTATGTTCAAATCAAAACAAACTACAATGACAGCGGCCACACTTATCCTGCCTCTTGCGAACCTAGACCCTACGTCACATGTACATTTAGTGAGAACAATTGAACATTGCCATGTGTCATTTTGTTTGTCTTTCCTCCTGGTAGTCATTTATAATCCAAAAGCTTGAAACGTTGAACATATTCCCAGTTTATGTTTAAAGAAAGAAAAACCCTCTCTGTAGAGTGGTGGTATTCAACCAAAGTAGAAAGAGGTCCAGTTAGAGAATTTCTTGAAGCAAAGGTCCGGAAGATCATAATGTCTAACTGTTTAGTGTGATATATATTTAAAAAGCCTAGTAGTGATTCAAAACCGTTAAGACAATTTATATTAACATAGAACTGAGCATACAGTATATGTATGACTGCAGATATAAAATACAATTATAAAATGTGAAGATTGTGCATTCCAATAAAGTAGTGCACTACCTATTTGACAACACCTCCAGCAGTAAATGGATTTTGTGTTCACCCGGAATCCAAGCCACTCTTATAAACACTCATGAGCACGTTGTTGGGCAGTGAATGTGTGGCTCAGGGTCCTGGTGGACTAAGCCGCCTTAATGCATGGGCTTAGCTAGGCTGAAGCCCCAGGGCCTACGACGATCAGGGGGCCTATCATGAGCTGCAGTAAATGTTTTTCTTTTTCTTTCTTTTTTATACTGGCTCATGATAGGCCCCCCGATCGACAAGACAATATGATTTTTTGTTTGGGGCTCACAAAGATCAGAGGCCTATCATGAGCCAAGAAAAAAAGGGGCCACTAGGGGGTCCTCGACAATGGCAAAATGTCGGAAAATAATTTACACATGTTCATTGTAAGATCCCCTCTCAGGGGGCCTACGAAACCTCTCAGCCCCAGGGCCCAATGGCAGGTTAATGCAGGCGATACTGGGTCTGAGGCTACTTATTTTCTATGATCTCACTTCAGATTTGAGTGGGTATGTTTGTTCAAAACCTTTATGTTTTGTATCAAAATGGTGTTTCACATTGGCTCTTTTTATTGTTAAGGCTTTAGTAAAAAAATAAAGGATGTAGGCCACATGTAAACCAGTTTGTGCAAACAACAAATAACTAACCTAAATGAGACTAAAATATCTTTCCAAAATAATAATACAAAACTGCCTCCATCTCGTCCACATAGATGATTCGCCTCAAACTTAAAATAGCTAATATAAATAAATGATATACAGGTGTATAGCCCTACATTTCACATAGGTAGTTATATTCCTGAAAAGCGCAGCTATGAGCCATGACGCCTACGAAGCTGCCGCAGCTATCGCCATCCAGCTTAAACCCCGCCCAACCATAAGGGTACTGCCGGCGGTAGAAACGCGCGCACCACCGGACCTAATCGTACCCCACCATAATGTGCCATAAGATGCACCTACAAACTGCTGGGACTTGGACATATATGCAGCAGCACTGCATCATTTGTGTGCGAAACATTGTTTATGATAAAAAAACATGATCTTAATTACTTGTTTGTGCTTTTAAAACGCCTTACAAACTTACTTTCTTACGAACGCCAGATCCCTGGTAAACAAAACGGACGATTTGGAAATACAGCTGGCTGAAAATCGCTATGTCTGCGAATGCTGCGTGCTCATCATCACAGAGACATGGCTACATACACAAATCCCTGATGCCACGGTGCAACTAGCAGGCCGCACGCTACACAGATGGGATAGGAACAGTGACTCCGGAAAGAACAGAGGAGGAGGGCTCTGCATCTACGTGAATGAAGGTTGGTGTAACAACAGCACTATTCTTGACAGACACTGTTCTCCTGACCTGGAGTTCATGTCAGTGAGATGCAGACCCTTCTTTCTACCTAGAGAACTAGCTGCTGTTGTCGTCACTGCAGTCTACATACCACCGGACGCTAATGTAAGCACGGCCCTCTCTCTGCTGCATAATGCCATCAATAACCACCAGCGCGCCCACCCCAATGGCGCCCACATTATTGCAGGGGACTTCAATAAAACAAATCTCGAGACTGTTCTACCAAATTTCTATCAATTTGTAAAATGCCCAACATGAGGTTAAAAATACTCTGGATCATGTGTTACCAACATCTTGCGTGCATACAGAGCCGTACCCCTCCCTCACCTGGGCCGGTCAGACCACCTCTCCCTGCTCCTCACCCCCACATACACCCCCCTCTGTCGACAAACAAAGCCCACAAAGAAGACCATTACCACCTGGCCTGAGGATGCCCTCCCCCGACTGCAGGACTGCTTTGAACAAACACAGTGGGAAGCCTTCTACCATGAAGACCTGGCTACATTCGTAGACACAGTACTGTCTTACATCAAGTACTGCATTGGGAATGTCACTGAGGAAAAGTGCACCCGGGTGTTCCCAAACCAGAAACCATGGATGACAAGCCAGGTCCGCACGCTCCTCCGGGCCCGTGACTCATCCTTCAAGTCAGGTGACGGAGCATTGTTCAGCACCGCTCGCGCCGACCTGAGGAGAGGCATTAGGTGGGCCAAAGTTTGAAATCTGCCACAATCATCCCAATCCCTAAAAAGTCACCCACTACCAGCCTCAATGACTTCCGTCCCGTAGCACCCCAGTCACCACCAAGTGCTTTGAGAAACTGGTTTTGGGACACATCAAAGCCTGTCTCCCCCCCCACCCTGGACACACACCAGTTTGCATACCGGACTAACAGATCCACCGACGACGCAATAGCCATCGCTCTCCGCTCAGCGCTGAGTCACCTGGAGAAAGAGGGGAGCAGGATGCTCTTCATTGACTTCAGCTCAGCTTTTAACACAATAACACCAGACATTCTGATCCCCAAGTTAATCAACCTGGGGCTCCCACCACCCACCTGCTCCTGGATAAAAGACTTTCTGGTCAACCGACCCCAGCAGGTGAAACTGGGTCCTCACCTCTTCTCCTCCCGCACTCTCAGCACTGGCTCTCCCCAGGGCTGTGTGCTGAGCCCACTACTCTACTCCCTCTACACATCCGACTGCAGTCCCACCCACCCAGAGAACGTCAGTGTCAAATTTGCTGATGACACAACGGTGGTGGGCCTTATAACAGGGGGAAACGAGGCGGCCTACAGAGATGAGGTCCTGAAACTTGGTGAGTGGTGTGTTTCTACAACCCAGTCGCCAAGAAAAAACGTTGACGGTGTACGTTTCCATGAACACTGGATACGTAGCATTTCAACGTAAAAAATAGCGTGTTATACCTACAGTATCCACACGTGCCGCTGTGGAGGCGGGTTTCGGGGTTTGGGTTTCACGGCTTTCGCGGCGAATTGTGGACACGATTGTTTAAGGGGGGGGGGGGGGGAGGTAGACTGTTGTTGACCGGGGGGGGGGGGGGGGGAGACACGTTTGTTGAGGGGGACGACGACGATACGATTGTAGGGGGGGGGGGGGGGGGGGCGACACGTTTGTTGAGGGGGGGGGGGAGACACGTTTGTAGGGGGGGGGGCACGCTCGACAACGAGAGTTGGTTTTTATTGAACGCTCGACAACGAGAGTTGGTTTTTATTGAACGAGACTTCAACACGGAACAGCTGCACGAAACGATGGTCACGTCACTCTCGGTGACGGTGTCGACAACAATGAACACACGAACAATGTTAATAGAACAACACACAACCACATAACATCCCGAACCCATTAACCCCACTTAATCCTAACAACAAAATAAGTTAACAAAAGCCCCTTTTGTCAACTGACAACCCCAATTCCCAGAATCCCCCGCGGCTCCGGAACACGGCGTAGCCTATATTAATCTTTATTATCTGAATGGGAAATGCAATATTTTAGGAGAGATACACCATTAAACGCGTTTCTAATGACATTTCTAGCGAGAAATGTACATTTTCCTTACATAATCTTCAGTCAGTGAATGTGTATGATCTTTATTAATCTTTATTATCTGAATGGGAAATGCAATATTTTAGGAGAGATACACCATTAAACGCGTTTCGAATGACATTTCTAGCGAGAAATGTACATTTTCTTTACATAATCTTCAGTCAGTGATTGTGTCTGATCTTTAGTTTTATAGTTATTAGGATTTGATCGGCTCGCTCGCATGTTTCAACGACGTCAGGTTGTTAGGAATAGGGACGCTGCTTTCGCTAAACTAGCAGCTCACGTGCTTCCTGCGTTTGTGTTATTAAACTGTTACTTTATGTAACTTTTAATGATATCATCTTGTTAGAAACACGTATATCTGAGAGCCAACCCAGTCGCCAAAAGCATACGTTGACAGTGTACGTTTCGTGAACACTGGATTACGTCGCATTTCAACATAAAATAGCGTGTTATACACACACACGCACAGACACACACAGACACAGACACACACACACACACACACACACACACACACGCACACGGTGCATTTCGCTGCTAAAACAACAACAAAAAAATATTCCCTCAAATATTATTACTAAAGAACCGTTTTCCAAAGAACGAAATGTAAACCAATGCATTCTGAATGGGAGTGTTTCTCTGATTTTTCCATGCTACACAGAACGAAATGTAAACCCATGCAAATAAAGACTTCATGGTCATAATAATTTAAATATCATTAATCTCCTGAGTGTGTTGGGTGGTATTCTATTTTTTTCAACGGGGCTGGTGCCGTCTCCTTTTGACCTTTTGACCCCAGACTTCTGGGGGAATAGCTGAATCAATTCATTAGTCAATCAGAAGCATGTAAATATCTTCCCGGTGGCGTAGGAGGACGGACAAGGTATCCTTCAACATCTACGCTTCCAGGCGATTGCAACGGTGCCACACATGAGCATATTCGAACATGTTTAATGGTAGTAATTAGCTGTTGAAATTGGAGGCCTTAATCAATAATGAGCAGCTATTGATTTGCTTCCCTATAAAAATTTGTGACAAATGACATGTTATTTAGCATCTACACGTTGAGCTGAGTCCAATGACACCAAGCATGACACTCTAGCTAATGGTAACATGTATTTTACATGGTACACCTAGGTCTAGGACATGATCTCGGTGTAGCAAGAGGGCGAGCTTGATCTCATTGGACTCAGCTTAATGTGTAGATGCTAATTAACATGTAATTTGTCAAAAATCTCCATCGGGAAGCAAATCTATAGCTGGTCATTATTGATAAAGGCCTCCAAAATCGACAGCTAATTACTACCCCGAAACATATTCAAATAGGATCATGTGTGGCACTGTTGCAATCGTCTCGAAACGTAGATGTCAAAGGACACATTGTTTGCCCTGTTGCACGACCGGGAAGATATTTTCATACTTCTAATGGATTGATTCATATTTTAAGGTTCTCGGAGTGAGACTTTAAGCGGCTGCAGCAGAAGTGTTGAGACGAAAGATGATATGAAGACATTAATAGAATATTCCCATTCACATTATGATTCTTCGTCATAACATCCGACCAAACATCCTTTACATTCACCGAGTGAAGATTATGAAAGTCCAGGCCCCCCCTTCCTGCACTCGGGGTCCGACCGGGCCAAGTTTCAGTGCGGGGGTCCCAGTTAGGCCCTAGAATATGGTATTCAAATTGCAGGGCGGTAGGACCTTCCTATCGCAAAAACTGTTTTTCCACCACATTCTGAACCATTAGGTCTCGCAGGCAACACTTCTGAAGGGGCTTTGTCCAAATGACAGTCCATTTGGGAAAACTTTTTTTCTCTATGGGCTAGAACTACAAATCTTGGATATGTCGTTCTCGGGGCCCCGGGAAATGTGTGTAAACATTTTAGCATCCCTAGCTATCTCGAAAAGGCCGGAAAAGGGGCGTGACCTCCAACAGTACAGTCACTGTACATAAGACAGAGGTTAGTTTCTAGGCCCCATTTTTTGCGGGATGGAGGTGTACATTTGTGGCTTAATGTGTGTAGACACAGCTGGCCTGTGGCCACGTCTTTGAAGTCTGGGGTCAAAAGGTCAAAAGGAGCCGGCACCACGCCGCTTATGAGATAACAAAAAGTGAATCTGTATTTCTCTCATAACATTTTGTCATTATTGAAGAGAGGCCTGATTCTCAGATATGCATGTTGGACTGTTAGGGTATAGGTCTGGGAAGAACTTCAGGCCAAAATCTTGCAAGCGAGCCGCTGGGTGCAGGTGCAACGAGATGGAGCACTTGCTGAGTCATTTCCTGTAGGGCTGGAGCCACAGGTTGAAGCGTATATGCGTCCTTTGAAACCCCCTTTGATATATAAGAGACCCCAAGGTACAGTTTACTTAAAGGTCCCATGACATGAAAATCTCAATTTATGAGGTTTTCTAACATAAATATGAGTTCCCCTAGCCTGCCTATGGTCCCCCAGTGGCTAAAACTTGCGTTTGGTGTAAAACGAGCACTAGCTGTTCTGCTCGCCTTTGAAAAAACGGAGGCTCAAGCGCGCTGATTTGGAAATCTGTGCTCATGACGTCATGAGGAATCTCAGCTCCTCCCCTTACTCTGCCTGGCCCGCCCAGAGACGTTGGCCCGCCAATGAGACTCGACCGTGCGAGCGCCACATGTGTGTGTGTGTGTGTGTGTGTGTGTGTGTGTGTGTGTGTGTGTGAATACACACACTGTAACGCAAGTGTTTCTTGTCGGTTCTTTGACGTGTCTTGTATTTCCACAACGAGACTGTCGTGGGGGTTATCTAAGCCATGGTTGAGAAGGAATTGGGGGAAAGGAACTTTGGTTTGACTCGCTGAAGTACATGAACTGCGACATGCCGCCGGTTGCCGCGAGGCACCATCGCCCGGCAGCGGGCAGCCGGCCGCAGGCAGCGCGCGGTTCAGTCGACTTCAGGTTGATGTGGAAGAACCAGAGACGTCGCAGAACCCGACAAAGTCGTTTGTGATTCATATTATCGTCTGGAGGCGCACACAATATGTTATATGATATAGATATCTATGTATTATATGATATTATTTAGATATAGAGCTCCAGGACTGTAACGCAAGTGTTGTACACTTCCTTGTTATTTGGATAACCGTTCTGCTGTTGGTGTGATGGCGCATAACAGACTCTCGTATCTGGTATTTCTACAACGAGACTCGTATTGGGGGTTATCTCAGCCAAGGTTGAGAATGAATTGGGGGGAAGGAACTTTGGCTTTGACTCCCTCAAGAACATGAACCACGACATGGAGGAGAAAGGGATTGTTGGCGGCGAATGTCTCCCGCTTGAGCCCCGCTGAGGGACCACCGCCGGAGGCGGAGGTGCATAAGCGCTGCCCGGCAAAGATCCCTTTCTCCTCCTTGTCGTGGTTCATGTTCTTGAGGGAGTCAAAGCCAAAGTTCCTTCCCCCAATTCATTCTCAACCTTGGCTGAGATAACCCCCAATACGAGTCTCGTTGTAGAAATACCAGATACGAGAGTCCGACGTCACACCAACAGCAGAACGGTTATCCAAATAACAAGGAAGTGTACAACACTTGCGTTACAGTCCTGGAGCTCTATATCTAAATAATATCATATACATAGATATCTATATCATATAACATATTGTGTGCGCCTCCAGACGATATTATGAATCACAAACGACTTTGTCGGGTCCTGCGACGTCTCTGGTTCTTCCACTTTCACATCAACCTGAAGTCGACTGAACCGCGCGCTGCCTGCTGCCGGCTGCCCGCTGCCGGGCGATGGTGCCTCGCGGCAACCGGCGGCATGTCGCAGTTCATGTACTTCAGCGAGTCAAATCAAAGTTCCTTTCCCCCAATTCCTTCTCAACCATGGCTCAGATAACCCCCACGACAGTCTCGTTGTGGAAATACAAGACACGTCAAAGAACCGACAAGAAACACTTGCGTTACAGTGTGTGTATTCACATTGATGTGGACGTTGAAGAACCAGGAACGTCGGAGAACCCAACGCGGTCGTTTGAGATTCATAATATCGGCTCACACAGCTTTTGGCCGTGATAATATATATTATATGATATAGATATCTGTGTAGGCTATATGATAATATTTAGATATAGAGCTCCAGGACTCCCGTGTGTTCTAGAATATTTACAGAACACGGCTAAAGGCTGTGTGCGGCTCGCCATTGCGATACATCCACTGTAAACAGAGCGCATGGTGGCTGCAAGCTGCTCAGGGCCACACCCCCACCCTCCTCCTTGACACGCCCACCGAAACAGCGCATTTGGGGGAAGCTCAATGTGCGACTGGCTCGGAGTGGCTGTAACTCTGCACCACGGCTGAATTTAGGGAACGTCTTTGAATACTGTGTTAGTTGCCCACTAATACCTATATTAAAGAATACATAAAATAGCATGTCATGGGACCTTTAAATGTTCTCGCCTCAGTCACCTATTGCATCACTTCCTTTAGGGCTTCGGCCTCCTAATTGATCATTGTAGTATAATTGAATGCCCTCTTTCATATTATATGATACTTCCACCACTGGGACGTGGCAACAACTCTCCAAATCCATATGGGGAGGGGGGGGGGATGCTTTTGGACAGTAGGGGTGTACACTAGACATAAATAGGAAGCAAACTCAGGAGAAGGAATGACCTCTCACAAATATTTATTGAATAAATTGTTTCAAATAACCCTGCCTCGTTAAATCAATGAACTTGGTGTTTTGCTTTCAAAAATAGGTTATAGAAGAAGTCTAAACTGCAGAAAATAAAAACATCCAAGCTGCCTTTTAAGGATACCTCGGAATATCTGTCTATTTTTTAACCGTCGGACCCCAGTTTACGACAAAAACAACACAATTTACGGCAGCTCCTTTGCCGCGTGGTTTTTAGAGCCATGTAAGGATTAGAGGGGGCGGTCGATAGCAACTACCATAGCAACCAACCATGACGGTCAAGTGACTGGATGCAGCCCCGTTGAAAAAAATAGAATACCACCCAACACACTCAGGAGATTAATGATATTTAAATTATTATGACCATGAAGTCTTTATTTGCATGGGTTTACATTTCGTTCTGTGTAACATGGAAAAATCTGAGAAACACTCCCATTCAGAATGCATTGGTTTAAATTTCGTTCTTTGGAAAACGGTTCTTTAGTAATAATATTTGAGGGAATTTTGTTGTTGTTTTAGCAGCGAAATGCACCGTGTGCGTGTGTGTGTGTGTGTGTGTGTGTGTGTGTGTGTGTGTGTGTGTGTGCGTGTGTCTGTGTCTGTGTGTGTCTGTGCGTGCGTGTGTGTGCTTGTGTATGTGTGCGTGCGTGTGTGTGTATAACACGCTATTTTATGTTGAAATGCGACTTAATCCAGTGTTCACGAAACGTACACTGTCAACGTATGCTTTTGGCGACTGGGTTGGCTCTCAGATATACGTGTTTCTAACAAGATGATATCATTAAAAGTTACATAAAGTAACAGTTTAATAACACAAACGCAGGAAGCACGTGAGCTGCTAGTTTAGCGAAAGCAGCGTCCCTATTCCTAACAACCTGACGTCGTTGAAACATGCGAGCGAGCCGA